>NC_056733.1:1504486138-1504598638 GCF_019279795.1 Protopterus annectens | reverse complement strand
TAAAACCATGTTGGCAGTTGGCAAGTAAGTTATTTTGGAGTAGGTGGGTAAGTAGTTGCTTATGGATGCACTTCTCCATTATTTTTGCTAGTGGAGATAGTAGAGCTGTAGGACGATAGTTAGAAAAGTCATTGCAGTTCCCACATTTATGTAATGGGATGATATGAGAAGTTTTCCAGATAGATGGGATAGTTCCTTCAGTTATGGTTCTGTTAACCAGAATGGAGATGGGATAGGCTATGGCTTTAGCTCCTTTTTGCAGGTATTCTGCTGGAAGTTGGTCAGCTGAGGGGGTGGTAGGTTTTAGTTTTTGGAGAAGGGAGCAGATAAAGGAAGTAAAAACTGGGTGGAACTGAAATGATGGAGGTTGGCTTGTAGTAGTAGGCAGATTTGAGGTATCTGGAGATAGTTGGTTAGCTAGAGTTTGGATGGCGTCTGTGAAGAAAGAATTGAAGGCATTAGAAGTCTGTGTGAGGTTCTCAGGATTAGAATCTTGTGGGTTAGGTTTGATAGATTGCCCTGGGTATAATAGTTTGTTAATGCTAGTCCAAAATTTTTGTGGTTTCTTTTGGTAGGTTTGCTGTAATTGGAAGTAAAAAAGATTTTTTTTGTCTAGGAGGATGGCTTTTTTTGTATTATTTCTAAGTTGTCTAAAGGTTTGGTGATCTATAGTATTTTTAGTAGTACGCCATTTTGCCCAGGATTTGTTTCTAAGAAGGATTTTTGCTTGGTAGCATTTGTGAGCCAAGGGGCAGGTCTAGCATTATTTCTAACAGAGCGAGTTGGGGCGTGGTGGTCAAGGATGGCTAAGAATGTGGAATTAAAGTATTCCACTGCTTCATTTAGTGTGAGGGATTTTAGTGGTGACCAATTACATTGTTTGAGTTCTGTCTGGAAAAGGTCAGGGTTAAACAGCTTTTTGGTGTGTATTGTCCTAAGAGTGTTTGGATAAGATAGGTTGGTTTTATGTCTCGTTATAAAAGTTAGTGAGTGGTCACTTAGATCATCTGGTAGGGTTCCTGTTTTATATGTTTGATGAGGAGTATTAGTAAGAATCCAGTCTAAGGTACTTTCTTTGTTATTAGATTTATTAATTCTGGTGGGGGAGCAAATAGTTTGAGAGAAGCCATATAGGTTAATATGGGCGGTAGGTTGAACATTACCATAGGACTTCCAGTTGATATTAAAGTCTCCTAAGACTATAGTTTCTTGTGGGAGATTAATAGAAAGCCAGTTAAGGATATTTTCAAGTGTGTTAATGTTATTACCTAGAGGTAGGTATATGCAGATAATATATATGGATTTACATGAGTTGACTTGGAGTTTAGAAATGAGTATTTCAGCATTGCTGTCTGAGGGTGGTCTAAGGTTTGCAGTGCTAACTTGTAGCTCTGCTTTATATAGGATTGCTACCCCTCCTCCCTTTTTGGCTGTGCAGTCCAGTCTAAGGATATCATAACCCAGTGGAGTGACTTCATTGTCTTTCACTGTAGGTTTTAGCCATTTTCAGATAAATATAGGATGTCAAATAGGTGGACATCTAGGAGGGCATGGAGGTGAGCGATTTTATTGTTGATGCTACGTTGATATATCTATCTATGGAAAACAGACAAGCTTTTTCACTTATTTTACGTGCTTTATCTTGAATTATGATTTAAATGCAATGATGCTACTGCCAGTTGCTCTCGTTAGTTCTTTCATGCCACATACAAAGCGTATCCTAAGCAGAATAATCAGGAATAGACCCATGATTGTCAACAGCACTGAAAGAAATCTAAATATAATTATCTGTGATGGAAATTTTTAGAGCTTTAGCAGTTTATTTAAATTCATGTTTCTCACTTCATGCTGCCTATCTTTGACATGTACAGAACACTGGCACCATAGAAGGCAAATTAACTAATATTAAGGGAAAAAAATGAATTTGTTTTCCATTGTCTAGAAGAAGTTAAAATTGAAAAGTTAAACCCAAAAAGTTACAAATTATTGTAACTTAGCCAAGAGAAGTATGTGATTCACAGACTTTAAATAATATTAACATTTAAACCACTCATTTCTGTTATTGAAAACAGTGTTATAATGAAGTAAAAAATATGAAATACAGATTTTTTTCCATGTAGGCATTGTGCTTTTTTCAGCTTAGGTGTGCATGTTTATGCAGCTCTTCACCTAGCTGAGCATGTCCCTTCAGGGGAGTGTGTCCACTCACTTCTAAGCTTTATCTACTTTCTGTGCGCGTGTTTGTGCGGCACACTGCCATGTTGAGCGTGTCTGAA
Source organism: Protopterus annectens (assembly GCF_019279795.1). NCBI lineage: Eukaryota > Metazoa > Chordata > Ceratodontiformes > Protopteridae > Protopterus > Protopterus annectens. The sequence continues at coordinate 1,504,596,362 of NC_056733.1, read as the reverse complement.
AAAAAATGTGTTTAATTAGTTCTGACCCTTGTTTAAGCTAAAATAAAGCCATTAAATGAAGTTAATTATATTATAGGCAGGTGGAATGCATCATAGTTTTCCAATCACACATTCCACACCTATAGCAGAGCTCTATAAAGCATGCCTACACCCTACATTCTGATTTTTCACCAATACTCTGGACCATTGGAATACAGACTTGGAAATTTTAACTGATATAATGCTAGGGGTTGCTGCAGGTCTGCTGCAACTGTATGTGCTAGATGCTGAAGTCAGTGTTGCTGCTGCTGCTGACAATAAACCTAGGTGGAGAAGAAGTGTGTTCAGGCCCAGGGTAACCTTCCATGAGATACATGAGCTGGAGATTGTAGAGTGCTACAGGGTGGACTGGGACATACTACATGAACTCACTGAGTTTTCCCGCCCTCAACTCAGACCCAGAGCCAATAGTGGGGAACCCATCCCAGTGGAAGCAAAGGTATGTATATCCCTTAGAATACTAGCTACAGGTACTTTCCAAAGACCAACTGGGGGCATTATGGGAGCCTCAAAGGCATCAGCATCCAGGGTACTCCACCAGTTCTTGGATCCCATGTTACCATGTTTCTTTTCCCCTCACTGCTGAGGCAAGGACCAGCAGTATGCAACACTTCTACCATGTAGCACACTTCCCAGAAGTACTAGATGCCATACATGGCACTGATGTACACATCAAGGCACCACCAGGTAAGGAGGGTAGAATCTACGTCAACCGCAAGGGTTACCACTCCATTAACTGCCAAGTCATGTGCAACGCCCAGTGGATTATCATGAATATGTGTGCTGGCAGCCCTGGCAGCTATCACAACTCCCATATCTAGCAACGCATCACATCTGTACCAGATGTTTTCTAGGGGGGACATCCCACATGGCCTTTACTGGGAGATGCTGGCCACTCCCTAGAACCATGGATGATGACACCCATCAGAAATGTACACACACCCACCGAAGAACACCATAATGAGGCACAGTCACAAAATAGGGGCAGCATACAGCATGTGTTTGGGCTTCTGAAGTCACGGTTCTGGTGCCTCAATATATCTGGTGGAGCCCTGCCGTACTCTCCAGCCACATGTGCACATATATTCACAGTATGTCCTATACTACAAAATACGATCCTGTGGAAACAGCTGCAGCAGGATCAGCAAAGGGAAACCCCCCACCAGTGACTAGGTCACCACAGCCACAGTCAAAGGAGGACTCAGAGGAGAAACCCCCTCATGATATCCCTGTAGGCAGACGTAGGTGTGCCCATTACACCCTGGCTTTGGCTAAGAGACAACACATAGCACATTCACTGACAACCTAGGGCACTAGGGACTGACACATTACTCCTACTTGCATACTTATATCAAAATTGATACCAGGCAACCCACACAGCCTTTACCTATCCATGTATTGGCCGTGTACTGCTTGCATCAAACAGAGTCAGCCCCGAACAACAGTTCTGTCAAGTGCTGCATTGAAAAGGTTAAGTCCGTATCCTACACACTACTTGTAAGGATCAGTATAATATGGTATTGTATGTATAGATCTGCTGCATTTATGCAAGGAAATATAGTGGGCTGTTTGGACACAAGTAACAAACACACTGGAATACAGTTACCTAGCCCACTATGTATGTGTTCCTTAATATTCACTAAGCCTCATGGTTGGAATATGAACTACATCAATCAAGCAATATGTTAAACAGTGGGGTCACATGATATTTGGACTACTGTGTATTCCAGGATAACATGTGCTGTTGTTCCCCCACACCCAACACAGCAGTGTTCCCATATAACTGCTTTAACAGTAGGCCATCAATAGTATATCAGCAGTCCATGCAATCTCAGGGCAGTAACATAGAAGTCATCACACATTGTATGTCTCACTGAATGCAGGAATAACAGTATACATATGTATGCTGATGATTGTGTCATGAACAACTAAACTCTGGCTGGCAGCTTGGGTGGCTCAGTGGACTATGGAAGTTAGCATGGGTGATGCTGTTGATGGTTCAAATCTGGAAGTATTGACATCTTTTGCATGTGAGGTATTATTATATTGGTGTTTTCACAGACTGTCAGTTTGTGTGTGGTGTAATATTATGAACCTCTGTCACACATTAATTACATCCAACAGCTGGAGAATGCCATGGACATCTTGAGTGAAGTGCAGTACTGCAGAAACAGGGACATATGTCAGTGTCTGTAACAAGCAAAAGCCGGGACTGGAGTGCAGGTAGGTGTGGCCTGGAGTCACTTTCTAAGTACTGACAGTCCCACTGGGCATGCCCACACACAAAGTTAAACTGAGCACAATCCTGCTGCCCTGTGATCAAAATGACCTCTTACGTATGGATATGTCTAAACATCCATACATATATGTATACATATCCATCTGTTACTATCTCTCTCTCTCACATAGATAGTATACCTATCTCTATGTATTTTCAAATATATATATATATATATATATATATATATATATATATATATATATATAGGTGGCCATGGTGGTGCAGCAGTTAGCGTTGCTGTGGTGCCTTCTGTGCGGAGTCTGCATGTCCTCTCTGTGGTCACTTGGGTATCCTCTGGGTGCTCTGGTTTCCTCCTACATCCCAAAGACATGCTGTAGGTGGATTGGGCACTCTAAATTGGCCCTAGGTGTGTGTGTGCATGTTTGTGCCTTCTGTGGAAAGTTGGGCACTGGGCTGGCAACTCGACACTGTAAAATCTCCACTGGCAATCATGAGCAGACAGGTGATCTGCTATGGCAACCCCTAACTGGGAAAAGCCGAAAGAAGAAGATATATATATATATATATATATATATATATATTTAAAAATAAATGTGTATTCAATATTAATATATGTGTCATCTACTTTAAGACTACCGGCTACCATTGCAGCACGTGACTTAAGCCATGGTGCATGCAGTAAGTGTTGTGATCTCTATTATGTAACACTAAATAGGTAGGGGTTCTAATCTCACTCTAGGACACTTGGTGGGTGTGTGCGTGTTTGTGTGTGTGTGTGTGTGTGTGTGTGTGTGTGTGTGTGTGTGTGTGTGTGTGTGTGTGTGTGTGTGTGTGTGTGTGTTTGTGTGTGTGCGTGTGTCCCTGCCAAACAACTGAGAATCCCTCATTAGCTATTAAACTGCAATGGTTGTGCACTTTTTGGCACTGTAAGTTGCTGCTGGCTTCCAGACTGCCCTCTTCTACATGGCCTGATGATGTCATCTACCTTAAGACTACCAGCTGCCATTGTAGCATCTGACTTAAACAATGGCACATGCGATAAATATTGCGACCTATGGTATGTAACACTAGATAGGTTGGGGTTCCAATCTCACTTCTGGACACTTGGTGAGTGTCTGTATGTCCATATGCCATAAATATGTTCAATTCAGTAACTTAGAAACAGGTAGGGATTTGCAGAATATTATTTGTAGCAGGTGATGTGGCCTTCCAAATGCCTGACCACAACTAGGACTGCTGATGTCATCAAGAATAATATGTCTTAAACTGATAGTAATATTACACATGCGGTGTGTTGTGTGCATCACTTACTGCGATTTGTAGTGGACACATTACATATGTAAATGTTCTATTGTACATACAGCCAACTAGCAGTTGGTGTGTACAGTGCCATGTCCTGTAAGCAGTAATTGGAAGTGATGATATTCTTAATGTAGCCATGTTTATGTTTGTGGCTGTTAGAGCATTGTACATCAGCTTATGGAACCATAGGCTGTTTGAACTTAACTAGCATAATGGCCATACAGCCATCACAATTGTAGACAACTGTATATCCTTATTTACATGATCACATACTAAGTTAATGTCCTTAGAGTGATTAATACATCTATTATGCAACCTACAGATATGCAACATTTACAATCCGGCATGGTCATACATTGCACTGTGTGCAAGGCAGAGATCACCTCTAAGTAGTCTATATGCCACAGGCTACAATGACACTGTTGTAACCTGTGGCATATAGACTACTTAGAGGTGATCCCCATTGCACACATGCTGAAGACATGAAGTTCCCTTGTGAGGGACCATACTCTTGTGTGCAAGTGCTAGTACTGCTTGGAAAGGTCCATTACCAAATGGCCATTGCACTCAGATACTGGCATGGTAAGGGAAGAGTACATGGAGGTTATGAGTATGTCAGTTATGGGTGATTGTGCCCTCAAATATGACATATGATTCCCATCATACCACTAGAGAGACATGGTGATCTCAAGCACATCAAGTGCAAATCATGTGTGACCAGGTGTGTGTGTCCAGTTCTTTCACCGATGGGTATGTACATCACATGTTGTGACTGATGTGCTACTTAACAGGTACATAGGTGTTAGTGATGGAAATGATACTACATATATATTTGGATTAAGTTTACAGATGTTACTATGTCAACAAGCATTTGTTCATCAATACCGACTTGTAGGATATTGACATAACTCACAGACTCCATGAGTACCCACAGTTTGCAGGCATCAGTGAAAAGTATTAGCCACAGACAATCAGTATTCACTTGTATCTTGGTTAAATGAATTCCAAGCAGTAGAAATCCCAGGACTTACCCCTGTTGAACACTGCTGCTTACAGATCAGATATTGGAGATGGATGTCCCTGTGTTGTGTATGTGTGCAATCAATGGGCCACTTAGTGACCCCTACAATGATAATATAGTGGATGCCTAAGTGGGTGCTTTATAAATTATGCCTCAGTGGGGGATATAGTCAGATGGCTTGGCTCAGTCCAGGAGTTGTATGCCATGATTTCCTTTCACCCAGGTCCTTGGTCACTGCCTCGGAAATGTCCACCACATTTAACAGTCATGATCCCCCTGTCAGATATACAAACTGTGTACAGTCAACTGTGTGTGGCTCAAATATATGTGTGCTGATCAGATCCATGATGATTACTCCTACAGCCATACAGATATGGTTACTCAGGCAAAGAGGTCTATAGTTCTGGTGGCCAATGCATACACCACCTCTGTGCAAGAGTATAACAGTTGCTGTTGTCCCTTCAGCTGGGGTCCAACCATTGGTTCCAGTATAATTGCAAGGCGTTCCCAATGGTGTTAGTAATCCTTGTCAGATCCCATGTAAGATGCAGCCTGGGAGGTTAGCATGTCCAATAGATGCTGTGTATCTTCCATAGAGATGCCATTTATGACCTGGTCTATAGATATGGAAGTTATGGGACAAATTGTAGGAATGTTATGTGTCACATGGTGGAGACAGGAGACTGAAGTTGACACAGAACCTGTGGGACTGCAGGTTGAGTACAGACCCATTATATGTGGCATCTTTATGTGTGAGTTCACTGACAATCTGGGACTGTTCTTTGAGGTTACACATGTAACTACACAGTGTGTTGTGGTTCTGCTTTGTGTGGGGGGCTAATTTTGTCAGTTACTGTGTCTATACAATATCACAAGAACACTATGTGCTTGTTTTAGCTGAGGAGGTTATGCATCCATTTTAAGGGGTGGCACCCTCACCCCAACTGTCACAAAGCAATGCCCACCTCTTATTTGTACAGCTTGATAAGGGCAGTTGTCCACCAGACAGGTTTGCTGTGCCATGAAGAGCCTGTGTTCCTCCTGTCAGGTACAGCTGAGTTCATGTGGTTGTAATGCTGCTGGCATAATTCATGGGTGTAGAGCTCTGCATACTTGCCTGTCCCATCAGAGGGGGGAGGTGCAGTCAAGCTATGTAAACTATCCCACAGGAGGTAATAAATGTCTTTGTTGAAATATATGTCTTTATTGTCTGCAAGGGGGGTTAGTGCTGGTAGTTTTAATGAAACTGATCTGTGGTCAGATCCCTTCAGGGAGGACTCCATATTGGGGGGGGGGGGCTGCAGTGGTCACCCATATTGGTAAACATGCGATGCTATATGTTGATTCCCCTTGGGGGGATGTCATGGCACTGCTCCAGGGAATTGTAGTTAAGGACATAGACTAACCTTTGGGCAAGTGAGATGCAGCATGACTAAGCAACACAGTTGGTGGTCACTTAATGCCACCCTGCACCATGGTGTAATGATATATCTTGATAGACACACGTACATACAAATACTTACAGTGGGTGTCTGGATTCATCTAGCTGCTCCTGTAGCTGGCTGTTGCTTGATTATGTGCCCTTCCAGTACTGAATGGCAGCTGCAGTATCTCTGGAAAACTACAGTGTTTCACAAAGTCTGGATGTGTATCTGTCCTTAATGAATATGTATACACCACCTGCATTACCTTGAACACTGTCATTTTGAGGTGTGAAGATGTGGATGGACATGTAATCTGGTATGGCTGTGGTGCTGCCCACAGCTTTGAGCCAGATGTCTTTGACTGCATACAAGTCTGCATAGTCCAGGGTGGGGACACATTTCACAGAGTGGGGTTCCATGTTGCCATGCCCACTGTGTTGCAACATAACTATGATGTTGTATAAAGATGGTGTTGTCATTGCCAATTTTCTCTTCAACAGTGGATCTGAGATGCATTGTGGAGTTGTCAGTAGCCTTGGCCGGTACTCAAAATCTCAGGGGTGAAAGATGAAGGTTATCACTGGTAAAGCATTAATGACTGTTGTGCAAGGCATCCCAGGCAGACATGTAGTAGATCCCCTGGCAATGACACCACAAGCTAAGGCAATTATTAACTTCCATCAATTTCCGTGTATATGGAGACATCATCCTTGGTGAGGGTCAGCTGTAGCTGAAAGCTATGTGTATACCCGTGAGAGACTGGCTACTCACATTCATGTATCTGCGTACAGGAGAGTGATGTGTGTCCCTAGTCATAGACACTTACAGGAACTATGATGTCAACATTATGTTAAATGATATTCCTTGATTTGCAACAATGTGTGATAAGGCCTATTGTGTCAACCCACAAGCAGCTATCTGTGATCTTTCCCATAAGTGGCCACTTGACACAGACATCAGTGTGTCTCACAATGTAATCACCTCTGACAAAGAGGTGTGATTTTGTGTTTTGCCTCTGGTGTTCGATAGGTGCATGCAGTACTGTGTGTACTGAGCACTCCAGAGGCAGGATTTTCTGAGGTGTCTGTTTGGCAATGTGTCTGGTAAGGAGCTGCACACATGAAGGTGTGTGTATAGGTGCAGTTGGTGCAGGATGTGAGCTGTGAATTTTGGTACAATGCTCTTTGCCACAAATAATGACTGCTGTTGAAGACACCATGGCAGCAAGGTTTGAAATGCAGTCACACCTGTCACATGTTGTGTTTTTGTGTCATAGGAGTAGAGGGGTGGGGGACACTTCCAACATCTCAGCAGCAGGTTCTGCAAAGTTAGAGTCATGCTGTCACACCCTTGGGCTTGACAGCCTGATATACAATGTTTGTAGATACACCTTGCAGTGAAGATGTGGATGTCCATGCATGCATAGATGACTTGTTCAACTTTGCTGACATTACGTTGGCCTTGCAAGCATATGATGCCTGTCAAACTGGTTGTTGTGTGACATGATATGGGAATACAGACGTGTTTCAGGTACATAACTGTATAGTATGACATGCCTAGGACATGTGACAAGTGGACACACAGTGACCAAAAGTGGCCAGTCCACTGCAGTAGGCCTCATAGCCATGTTATGCAGATATCCACCTGTAATGTGTTGAAGGGCAGGATGCATGATTAGCTGTGAAATTGTCACCTACGATAGTTCACCACCAGTTTGCTGATTGTTTCAGCAAGACTTGACATCTATGTCACTGGACATTGTACATTACATTGTGGCACTACAGCAGTGCTACTAATCCCCCTCTCCCCTCTTGACAGTTCCCTAGCGATATGCCACCAGCTTTGGAACAGAAGGCATAAGACCTGCAAAATCCAACTGACTGGCCAGGTTGCAAATCAAGGCATCTATCTGGAAAAGGGTATATGAAGCCTACAGAACCTTTCATGATGTGGGACACCTATGTGGATGAACAAACAGGCCATGTCCTGTTTGTCATCATGGGCTTCATAGTAACGTTTTCTGTGTGATGGCAGCAAACATATCAGAGCATGGTATCCAATGTGAGAGAGGTGTCAGTGAGAACAGCATTAGTTGTTGCCAGGCACCAGCAATTCCATGGACATTCTTGCTTAATACAGTTTTCACAAGGTAATTGTGTCTTTCCAATACACACTGCTTTGGTAGTGTCCAATTGCAGAATACTTTGGAAAACCTTCACCTTATCTTCACAGGGTATACATATTACACTTCCTTAATGTGTTTTTCTGCACTCTGTATGACGCCTTGGATGACTCTCTCCTTGGAACATGCTGAAAGTAACTGCAGCACTTAGTTGCACAAAGGACAGCTAGCATGTAGTGCCAAGCACTGTACCCTGATCTCTGAGTCATGTGACATGAAATGTCATGAAGGGAGTTAGAATGGATATGAGCAGTAATACTGTTGTACACCTACTGGCACTGGAACAAACAGTGTTTGCTATGATCAAGGTCAAATCATGTATACCGACTAACTGGTGGACCCCATTGAGTGTTGCACTATGCAGTGGATGACTAGAAAATTACTCTACCTACCATGACCTGACAAGGTAGTTTACAAAATTATGCTAGCAGGTCTTGCTGGAAACTGTGTTGGTTATCTCAAGAATGTTATGTCAATCGGTGGATAGGCAAGTGTCTGGCAGTCATAGTCTGGGAAGATAGCATTGGGAGAGCTATGCTGTAATTATGCCAGTCACCAGTGGATTTTCCCAGACATTATTAATGGAGTACCCCTTCTAGCCATTCCCCCTCCACAGTCACAGCCATTGTCAGTGACCTCTGACTGACTACATTAGCAGGTGATTGCATATCAGGAGCTGTCACTAACCAACAGTTATCCAGGATGGCCTGAGACACACATTCAGTTGTTGTCTGAGACACTGACAAATACAAAATGTCAGTGACTGCACAATACTGTCCTTTGGAAATTCATCCACCCATGGAAAATATAGTAGTGTCCACACACCACACAAAGTTAGGCCATTACTCATGGTCTTATGGACACAGAGCATAATGTAGCCTGTGACTTTCACTGGTCGGTAAAATGTGAGTATGCATTCAGTGTTGTACAACCTAAACAGAAAGGTATGTGATGTAAATCCCAGACTGTCATTGCTATACTGAATGTGGCACTCATCCCACCTATCATTGTGTAAAATGTCACCCTTGCTATATCACTACATAGGCATTTCTAACAACTGTAGAAAAGGGTGCCATTGTACACAATGATAGGTGGGATGAGTGCCACATTCAGTATAGCAATGGCACCCTTGCTATATCACTACACAGACATTTCTAACAACTGTAGCAGCCATACAGTTGTTAGAAATGCCTGTGTATTGATATAGCAAGGGTACCATTGTACACAATGGCACCCTTGCTATACCACTACACAGGCATTTCTAACAACTGTAGCAAGGGTATCATTGTGTACAATGGCACCCTTGCTACAGTTGTTAGAAATGCCTGTGTAGTGATATAGCAAGAGTGCCACTGTACACAGTGATAGGTGGGATGAGTGCCACATTCAGTATATCAATGGCACCCTTGCTATATCAGTACACAGGCATTTCTAACAACTGTAGCAAGGGTGCTATTGCTATACTGAATGTGGCACTCATCCCACCTATCATTGTGTACAATGGCACCCTTGCTATATCACTACACAGATATTTCTAACAACTGCATGGCTGCTACAGTTGTTAGAAATACCTGTGTTGTGATATAGCAAGGGTGCCATTGCTATACTGAATGTGGCACTCATCCCACCTATCATTGTGTACAGTGGCATTTCTAACAACTGTAGCAGCCATACATTTTCCATGGTACACAAATACACATTGCACATAACATGTCCTATGGAGTCCATGTCAAGGCTGTACATGTGTAGTCTGTCTCCTAAATACTTGGGAGGGGATATGTATGGCTGCCATACAGAGAAGTGTCAGTTCTCACTGTGTACCTCCTGCATATCCATGACAGGACTAACATGTCTTACCTTTTCTACATACCAACACCATCAATGTGGTATAAATAGTACATACTGGAGAGACAAGTATGTAAGACAGACAGTACACCTTATATTTAACAGCCCCTCCCCCATGTATGTGAAGCACACATCTGCTGTGACACACATCATGTTCAGGTTACACCATGGGATACAGAACAAGATATTCATAGCTTTTGTCAGACACATCTCTGTGCTGGACACAGGAAATTTGCACATGGGTCATTTTTATCACCACAGCTTGTAGATGTTTTAGCTCCCAAAGCCCTGGTGACACTTATCAAGGGTATGAGACCTTATCACAGATTAGGGATTCATGAGTAGGCTGAATTATGCCATTTTCCTTGTTAGCCTGTTATGCACGTATGGACTTATGAAGCCATGCACCTATAGTGCTGTACCTTGCTGAAGACATATGTCTTCTGTGATGATGTTCGATCCTGTACTGTGACATCTCTGGCTTTATTGCCATTGTGTATCCATAGGTGTCCCCAGCAGCAGAATCCTGAAACTGAAACAGGTCCTTGACACACCTTTCATTGTGTAAGTATACAGCCATTGCAACATCATACAACATATGTACATGACATTATGTGGCTTACTTATTACAAATGTCAGCATACAACATATGCCAGTAACCACTGCATGAGGCATGACTAAACAACACTGCATTACTCAAGTGCGTGTTACCTAATTTAGTCACCCTGTGAATCAGACATATAGCTTCATATTCCCTGCATCGATGATGAGGATGACAGGGATGTGGCACAGGTATCAACACTTGCACAGGGTGTTGTATGGGGTGCAGGAGGCATAGGCTGACCCAGAAGGTTGACAGAATGTGTGTGAGTCAGGAAGGGAAGCAGGCAAGATGGACCATGGAAATGTGCTGCGTGTTTCTGTAGGTGACCTGCATTTGACATTGGTGTGTGTGTGTGTGTGTGTGTGTGTGTGTGTGTGTGTGTGTGTGTGTGTGTGTGTGTGTCTGTGTGTGTTTGTGTGTGTGTGCACGTGCGTTCATGTTTGTGTGTACACAGTCAAGGTCAGAGCTAGCCCTACATGTTTGTATGTTTAACAGCTTTGAACGGTGTATGGTACAGCTGATAATTCACAGTCTCTGGCCCAGAACATGGGAACTAGCTTTTCCATGAGTTGCCCTGACACCTCCATGGCCAAGATCAGAAGCGGTGCTAGTACGTGACAGCGACTGCTGTCTGCTGGGATTGTACCCTCCACGGCAACATCCAGAACCATGATCCCATGGCCTGCCATGTCTTGGTGTGGACAGCACACTCTCCTCTGTAGCTCTGGATGTACTGCCACTATGGGAGCATGATTATGCATGGCGATGTGGACTCTCAGCAGATGGGGTCGCTGTCCTATGTCCACAAGGCCAACACTCAACTCCAAACACACATTCCAGCACAGACACTGTATGTTCCAAGACAGACACTGTCTCAACCCACCTTCATTCCACTGCATCAGTGAACTGATCCAGGGTGTCACCAGTACGGTGGAGACAGTCACTAATGTCAGACTGTGCTGTATCCTTAACCCCAAGCATACATCTGGAGTTCCTTTCAGAACATGCCTGTGCATCCATGATAGCCCGAAACATACGTTGAGTGACCCATGATGTGACACATGCAATAGGTGGTGGAAGGACAGCAGGCATCCTATGAGCACTCCTATCAGTCCGCCTGTGTAGAACCTCACCATCTCTCTGGCTTTGGCCAGTGTCTACACTCTCCAGAGCCATAGTTGGCACACTTTCTTCTTCAATGTCCCTCACCATCTGATGGTCCAATATCTGTAGCCTTCGGAGACTGGGCATGTGTAGGCATACTGACTGTGTGCAGTGACAATGAGGGCTGAAGAATGAGGTCAACCTCTGGAACAAATTTAGCCCCTGAAACCTCCACCTGTGCCTCGCTGTGGCCACCATCATCATCAGAGTCTGAAAAGACACTGTCATCAGGTTTTGTAGGGGACAGAGGCCAATGCCCCCAGTCATCTGTGATAAGAAAGGAAAAAGCAGTTCATTAATACCTGCACTATTATGCCCTGCAATACTTTGTTGCAATATATGTTCAGCTCTATACACTGTTGGCACTATTACAGACCTGTTGAAACCCCAACCTCATATAGTAGGACAAGAGGACATTACTTTTTCCACAAACAAATGTAGTTACTTGTAAATAAAAGCTGTTTATACAGCAATCTCATTAACAACAATGAGGTATACTATTGACATTTGCAAATACTCTGCAAAGTTGACACATATGATAATCTGCAGTGTCCTGACAATTGTGTCACATCTATCAGTGTGGTCACACCTACAAGGCACATGTATGACTCTAACGTGTGTACAGTCAAAAAATATCTGTGCAGTTGCCAATCATGCCAACAATACACCAATCCAGGCAGCAGGCCTGGGATGACACTTTAGGGATTACATTGCTGTAAACCTACATTTATAACAAAACAGTATTGATACTTGACATACATGTGAAAAGATAAGGGAGAGGTAATGTCAGTACCACCGCATGTTGTACCACAACAATGTAATACATCCATATATCTCACATTTACAGTACCCACTGTGTTAATTGTTATATCGGGCAACATCTAAGTATGAGAGTCAAACTGCAGTTAAATCCTCTCTCCCAATGAACACAGACCTCACATTTATGTAAGAGTATGTACATTCTGACACACTGAATGCTACAATATTGCAATGGTGATCAAACTAAGCTTACCTGCACACCCCTCTGCCATGGAAACTGTGGCACACACATCTACGGCGTACTTTGTGATGGATGCCTGGGAGCTGTCGTGTGTGCCTAGGTTCACCAGGAATTTCTCAGTGGCTGTGAGTGTTTTTTCCACTGCAGGCCCTCCACTGGTGAAGCCAAGATCCCTGGCTACATCTGCTACTCTTCTGCGTGCACCATTCATCATGTCCATTGCACAGTGTCAAACCTGCTCATATGTCCTCTTCTGATGACCTGTGGCATTCATGTCATGGACAAGATCAGCCCACAATGCTGCCCAATGTTCCCTGTTTTGCATCCCCATGGACTGTAGGAGTTCCTGGTGTTGGTGGAAGCCTTCAGGTATAATATCATTCTCTGCATCCATGAAAGGTGCACGGCATCTTGGGTACATGTTTACTGAAAGACATGAGAACACATGTCAGGATCACATACGTGGAAGTACACTATATAGAGATACAGCAAGAACAGAATGGCTGGCAGTATCCACTGCTTGATCACACGTTATATTCCACAGTTTGCCAACATCCTAGGCATGCAGATACAACTAAGGTAGTAACAATAGTCATCTATTCCCATCTGTACCATAACAGATATTGCTGTATGGTCATACACCCATCACTGGACTCTATTGTATTGTGTCCCCTAGGGGCAACCCCGCTGATAATATGTCAAAACAACAGTGCCAAACAAATAGCAGTGTGCTATTATAACCATTATAAAGAGACAGTCCCATGAGAACAGTGTGCCATATTGACAAAAACATTCCACCCTTGATGTATTGTATGGCCTTTGTAAGCAAAACAGATCTGGAGATCACTGACATGTCATTGTCACAGTTCTAAGAAAGGCTTAACACTGTAATCCATATTCCCCATAAGTAAATTCATGCATTTGCATCCTGTTGTAAACAAAAAGGTTACATACATACTGGAGTGCAAAATTCCTCTGTTGATATCTGGTGATATTTAAGTTTTTGCAAATGGGTGTTCTGTGTGCAGAAAGTATCATACAGAATGGTTCTCCATAGTTAGCAAGTTTGCCTTTTAACATGCTTCTCATTAGCAAGTGGTTACCTCTTAACCAGTCTGTGGTTCTGAGCCAACAAAGCTGATTTGCACTGTCATAAGCCAATAACATGCAACCACTGTACAAGATATAAGACCTTCATGTAGATTAAAAGCCCTTTCTGATATGTTGTGCTGGACATTACTGGTGTGAGAAGACTATGTCATTGCAGATGGTAGGTCTGTAGCAGTTACTTATACATAGAGATGTATGTGCTAAAGGCTGCAGCAGCTGCTGCAGATAATAGGCATAGGCAGAGTGTGTGTGAACACTTTGGAGGACAACAAAATGTAGGAGTAACTGTGGGAGCTGTATCAGACTTGTTGTAGAGGCAGAGCAAGAGTGAGGGTACCCATTCCACTCCAGTCGAGGCATGTGTTTAAGATAAGTATGTTAGGCAATGGTATAATTAACAGAGTACTAGGCAACATGTTTGCTGTATCCTTGACCAACATAGGTGATAAATATAACATTATGTACACCACTTGGGCAACTGTCAGGCCACATGTTACAGTCTGGTACTAACTTGGAGCGTGTATACTGGCAGTCCTAGTTACAAGCAGGGGCTTCATATGTGTATATTAGTTGTGCACCTATGCTAATCTGCTATGAGTTTGAAAGGATAGTGTGGTGCACTCTGATATTAGTGGGCCTCATTTGCATTACCTGAGTTAAAATCCTTTGTAAATGTATATTAATGCATGATGTGGCACTTAATGCACTTATAGTTTTGCTATAGGAATATGTGAAGTTTTTCCTATCTACAGGCCTGTGACTTCCATCAGTGAAAAGCAGACATTTCATTTGGAATGCATTGTGTGGATAAAGATTGCATAAGTCGGTCATTAATTGGTGGTTTCACAATAATGTAATTAAAATGATACACACCACTGGATTTGAACCAGGACTGTGTGTGGCAAAATGTACCATTTGCACAGCATTTAACAGACTGAGCTACTGAGTCACTGTTAAAGCAGGTGCATTTCTAAGATATAAGTACACACATACAGGCTGTAACATATGTTTTTTACAGCCATCATTATGTGTACAGCTTTATATGGATGTATTTCTGCACCAGGGGCCCAGTTGAACATGTATTTTTCCAGTAATGACTTACCAGGTGTATTTGTAAATGTTGCTAATAAAAGGGGACATTTACCTGCTATTAGACACCTCACTTATATCCATTATTCTGTGCTTGACTTTCTAGGGGTGTACTCTTGCACCAGACTCCAAGGTACACTGCCAAATTTTCCATTTTTCTTTAAGCAAGTTTGCGCGACAAGGTGCAAATCGTAGCTCTGCTTAAACATGCTTAATCAGTGTAACTTGCAATTACTATGTTTTGCTTAAACCACCTGCTTTAATTAACAGCTGTGTGGTGTGGCAGGTTAATGCAGTGTTCTACAGGTCTGATGGTCTTGGGTTCGAAATATGGGACAGGTGTTTATTTTGTATGTGTGTTTTATCATATATAGCACATATATTAATATAGCTCCATTTAGCTGAGATTAGTGAAGCTGGGTGATGAGGTGCATTGTGCAGCATTGTGCTAAAAATATATAAAGAAAAGAAAAATGGGGTGCAAGCTAGGGGAAAAACATAGTGAAAGGCAGGTAGGTATGTGCAGGAATGGCATAGGAAATAACCATCACTATCCATTTCTTGTACAGCAACAACTGTGCAATTTGACAGAATTTGTAGATGACTTTGGACTTCAACCCCAGAGAGAGGGGTGAGGGCAACATAATTGAATTGTTAAGCCAGTTGGACCAAATTATGTGTGTCCAGTGGACACTTGTGAAAAATGGAGAGCTTTGTATGGGACAATATATATATTTTTTTAGGACAAGTGCCCATTTTTTTTTTGTATGGTCAGAGTGGAATGTTCGGGAAGGGACATAGGTACATGTGGGGGAGGTAAGTTGGGTAGGTAAGAAGCTTTTGCTGACAGACAAGACAGCAGACAGGGGTGGTATGTGACACAAGAGGGGGGTGAACACCTTGGATGGGAAGGGTGTTGTGGAATCTCAGTCCAATGTGCCTCTACAAGGTAGCAGCATGACTCACATCCCCACCCATGGTACTGTCAGCACTGCTCCATCACTGCCTTGAGGGTGGCAGTGGTAGAGGATGGGCTCCAAGGCAAGCTTTCCCCACCAGGGTGGCCAGCATGCTCTCCATCTGACACAGGCACTATCCAAAACCATGGTAGATGATCCCATGCACCAAACCTGGTATTTCATCACAGGTGACAACTCCTCCTCCACCACCTCCCCCAGAGGGTAGCCCATCCTCATCCCATGGGGCGGTACTACCTGACACCGCAGGTACTACAAGGGCAGCAGAGGATATACCTCCAGGCTGGGTTCCAGACATGCTGGGACCTGGTGCCACAGCTGGAGGAGGCAAGGTATTTGGATCATGAGGAACAGGCCAACCTCGATGTGCTGTAGTAAAGTATTTATAACAATAAGCTAAGGTTAGTAATAACCAAATCAATGTTACTATTAACAGAATGGAACATAATATTTATTAATCCAAATGCATATTATGTGTAACACAACATTAAGTAACATTACAGTAACTATGTTAACAGCAAGCCAGTATGAATTAAACCATAAGCCCAACAGAACAGTTAGTCTAACAAAATATGTTAATATTAAATCATAATAATAAATAATGCACACAGTACTATTACATACGTCTACAGGTGTGCATTGCCAGTTGTGAGTACAGTGACTACATTTCCTGTATAGCTGATGTAGCACGTACATACCTCTCAAGCTGTTAGCATGGGACAATATGGGCTAAGCACTAACAAATGCAGGGACACAACTATGTGAAACAGTTTCAAGTAATGTGGACTTACATAACTACTAAGGTGTTCTGTAAATTGATTTGAAAATATATTGCATTCCAGGTACTCATTTATCTGGTAATCATGGAACAGACAGATTAGGCAGTTGTAATTACATTACAAAAAATCCTGACAGTTGAGAGGTATGTTCGTACATTAAGTAAACTAGACAGCTGTCATGCCTTAATTGGCAGGCATAGGAGTAGGACCCAAAAGCTGTAACTGCATGGGACATCTGCAAATAATGTAACAACTGACTGCAGCAACTTAGAACAGACATGCAATGAATACAGCCCTACTGCAAATATTAAATCAGAATTCTATAGGAAAACACAGTGCTGCTTAACACTTTATTGTTACTGGTGTTTATTAACTGTGGAGTCTACACACAGTATCTGCCCATAAAGTGGGCTACCTCACCAATATACCTTTGGCTCCTGGAGTGGAAGGAAAGGAGAGCATTATGTGACTGACATTGGCCTGGAGGCAGCCTTGAACTATAATATGAGTTGAGCAGTACAGTTTTCAGGCCATTATGTTTGCATTCTACAGCTATTGCAGTTTTACATTTAACTGCAGCAACCTTACTGAACACATACAATGCACAGAGCTCTGAGCTCTAGTGCAATTATGTTATGACACCAAAATCCTGCTGTACACTTTTTTGCTTACTATTATTGGTATTGTTTACTGTTTATTGCAATACAGTTGTTATTGTTCATTTGTTGCACTACACTTTTAATTGCCCATTTATTGCACTGCAGTTTGTATTGTTTATTCTTTATTGCAGTGCAGTTAGCATAATATATCCATACTTACCACACTCACGGTGGAACCTGGCCAGGCTCCTGGCATGGGACTGCACATTAAGAGCCCTTTCAGCTGCAGCTATCACTATGATGAACTGAAGTGTATAAAGAAGGCAACGTTGGACACTTGAGTCCAAGAGGCAAGGGCTGGGCATGCCCCAGACATACTGTATGTAAATATTTTTTCTAGTATTTTACTAAAATGCAAGCTTATTTGCAGATGTCCCATGCAGTCACAGCTTTTGAGTCCTACTCCTATGCCTGCCAACTAAGGCATGACAGCTGTCTAGTTTACTTAATGTACGAACATACCTCTCAACTGTCAGGATTTTTTGTAATGTAATTACAACTGCCTAATCTGTCTGTTCCATGATTACCAGATAAATGAGTACCTGGAATGCAATATATTTTCAAATCCATATGCATAACAGTTTTGCACAGATTAAGCTTGCATTTTAGTAAAATACTAGAAAAAATATTTACATACAGTATGTCTGGGGCATGCCCAGCCCTTGCCTCTTGGACTCAAGTGTCCAACGTTGCCTTCTTTATACACTTCAGTTCATCTTAGTGATAATGACACTGCTTACCAATACGGGGGATACCAGTAGCACTGGTATGGTCCTTGGCCAACTGATGCCAGGCCTCACCCTTACATTCTGAGCCCTGTTAATCACCCTGCAGCAGCCTAGGTTCATAGCTGCATATCAGGAGTCCAACAAAAACCCTGGACTCCTGCACACCCCATTTCTGTGCCCAAAAGCGCACAGCCTCTCCAACACTGCTTTGCATACTGTGAGTTAGATAGACTCTAATGAATGCTGCAGAATTCCCACCTATTGCCCTTAATATAGGCTGTGTTCCTGCCCTTGCACATAATTCAGCAATATTCAAAAAAGTGCCGTGGTGCTTAGCATCATGTAAACCAGCGAAGCGGAGCTGAGCATTGTGAAAACTTGCATAACTAAGGTTTTAGCAAAGCTGCAGCATGCAGACAATAGTAGCTGTTAATCACATTTAAGCAGTGCTTAGCACTGCACAGCTCTTCTAAATGTAAAATTTGTTTTTAAATTAAATATTTAGATTACATTAAAGAAATTGAATGTTTGCTAGGGACTTGAACCCAGGACCTATGAAGCTTTAGGCCGTCATGCTACCATTTAGCTACTAGGATGGTATACAAACTCGGGTACCTTCAGATATGCTACTAGGCTACCGCAGCACTCCATGCAAATAGCCTTAAACAAAAGGAGAAATAAATAATTAATTACATCCGGTTGCTCTTCTTAGACGTCTGGCAGGTGTCTGCTCTGTATGTTTAAGCTAGGCTTGGCAATGCTGCCCTTCTCTCTGTGCCATGCAAACAGGCATTTAAAAGAAATTAAAAAAAAAACAAAAATAAGAGAAAAATATAAAAAGACAGATATCATAATTAATTACATCCAGTTTCTAATTTTACATGTCTGGCAGGTGTCAGCTGTGCATGTGTAAGTGCAGCTTGGCATTGCTGCGCACCGAGCCTCACCCGGCAAATGGACATTAAATAAAAAAAAATAATAATAATTCAACAAAAATTAGACATTTATAACACAAACTATTAATTCGCAACACATTTCAACAGCAATAGGGAACATTACAGGGAGCTTCACCATGTACATAACATCTGACCAGCCTCAACTCTTCTGACTACATGGCTTCAGTATCGCTATTAATATGCTCTCCTTCGGCAGCATGCCATGATTAATATGCTTGGCATGCTACAGAGGGGGAACCGTGGGCATGTACATGCGTACAGTCCATGTAGGCTCTACACAGAGCCTACATGGATTTTATTGAATCCTGTTTTTTTTTTTTTCTTTCAGTCATACTTTTAGTGAATTACCAATTTTAAATATTGCCTGCATTCCAGTATGTTTCTCGGTTATTATTTAAAGCAGCTTCATTATGTTTTCTTTTTTCTTCTTAAACAGAATGCTGATGTATACATCCATTAAAATAAATAAGCATTATGACAGAATTGGATAATGATATGTATATTCTCCACAGTCAGTGTGGTCATTTTTTTCCTGTACGTGCAAACGGAAGCAAAACACACAAAAAAGCTAAGGAAAAAAGACCAATGGTGTATTGATTTTATCTCCTGCTTTTCAAAGACACTTGATTCACAGTTCCCTACAGGTTGTTAAGGACCTTCATCTTTACACTTTCATGTGTTATTCACAACAAGATGGATGGTGCCGACTCCCTCCTTTCTACCGCTGTTAATCTCAGGCTTCTTGAGTAAACTCTTAGAGAATATTGATAGGTTTGAGGGCTAGAAATCCTAAAAGGGCATATGAAAATGTGTATTGAACTTGCATCTTAATCTGTCAGACTGTACTTGAGTATACTTCTTTTTTTTTTCTTAAAGGCACATCCATCCCTTGGCAATAGTGAACGCACAGCAGAAGAAATTATGCAAATGTTTCTTAGGTCATTTCTGTTACCTGCATATATCTACATATTTAAAAAGAAATTCTTTGAAATAATGTACTGTAGTGTATAATCATTTCAGTACAGTTTCCTTTTCAGATTACTGATAAGTGATTCTCAAGCACTCAGATATTTGGTAAACTGTTTAACAGTGATTCTTTCACTGTGAGCCATATCAGATCTTAAACAAAAGCTCATGGGTACTCATATATGAATATATGATGTAACAGTGCAAACAAAATGCAATCTTCTCCAAACACTCTGTGCTTCAGTAGATAGATTAATTGATATTCTGAAAGGAATCTTGACATGATTTATTGACGTAATTGGTATCCGCTCATGGACACATGTATTTATTTACTGCCTTTTTATTACCATGCAGTTCCACTGAGACAAGATAATGTGTAAGAAATCATCTGGTCTGTACAGCCCCAATGTAACAGTACAAAATAAATACAGACATTGTCTAACTTTTAAGACACAGTGGTACACAGTACTGTAAAATGCATTGTAAGAACCTAACTGAAAGATACGTGTGTAGTGGTGAAATCGATAAATAGGGATGACAGAGCATTAGACCCAGAGTTAAATAGCAAGGCCGAACATACATTACTTTTAAGCTGTTCATCAAAAAAGTAAGAATATCAGTCATATCAGATATTACATACATAAAATAAGTCCAAGCCAAGGACTGGTGCATGCTTTAATATCAAAACATGTAGTGTCATAGTTACTGAAAATATTTATGCCAATGAATGAAAGCAGTTTTAAGCAGTGAAAAATGATACACAGTTATAAGGAGATCCGAAGTGTGAAAATTTGACATTTAAAATAGGTATAGGAGCAAGCAAAGGGAATTAAGAAGAGAAGGTGTCAGTTGACAGTGCAGGGTATAAAGTAAAGGCATGGGAGGTTCAGACCTCCATTGTTGTCATAATGAAAGGGACATCCTGTTAAGTCTACTAAGCAGTGAATGGCAGGGGAGCTGAAGCTAATAAGGTTAAATAATGACAAGACAGATCTGCTTGTCTCTTTAAACCTAGTTTATTTTAGCATTCAGCTAATGGTGCTAGTGTAATACAGTTCTATGTTTCCAAAAGTAGTCCCATTCTAGTAAAGCTAGACAGTAGCATCAAGATCCTTATCATCTGAACTGCCATGCTTCTCACAGATATCCAGTTAAGACTGAGTAAAGTACAATTCTTCTAATGAAAGCTAACTTGCTATAATGCTTGGAGTATGGTGCCACATTTTATTATAGAATATCCTGGTTGGGTTACACAGCTAACGATTGTAAAGTTTGCTAACAATATGTGGTGGTCATCATTTTCATATTTAGTGTATCATAACAAGTGCTTTTTAGATACTCATTAGATCTTACTGATATCCTGCAATAGTTTTGTAATTTGTTGCTATTTCCACTTAGCACTTTCTATGTATCTTTTCTGTTTGTAGACATATTGCTTTTCCCTGCAACAGATTGTTACGTTCTGAAATTTGGATTGAAGTTGATTATTTTGCCTTCTTAGTTTGTTTTTGGAAAGGTTCCCTAGACCTGTCCACCTATCAAGTTATCAAAAATGTTGACAAACAAGCAAACAAATGAACAAAATAAATAAAACAAGCAGCTTCTGGATGATGAATTCCTTCAAATGAGGGGTGTATCCCATCTCTCTCTCAATATAAATTGCCTCCTGCTGAAAAGAGGAGACATTTTGCTGCTTGGGAAGTGGCATTCAGAAAGACAGCTTGGATGCGGGAGATATTGACTGGACCTCTGTTATGCTGCATACAGTTTTGTATACTGTACATCCCATTAATGTAAATAACTGTACATTTCATGCCTGTAGATCTCTATTGCAATCAGACTTGTATTACATAAATAGTGAGTGAAATTTGTTTTTCTACTGTGTTATTATGCATTTATTGCCAGATGCATAATATGCTAATGAACTTAATCCACAATCCAGTATAATTTCCATTGTGATAAAGGCATATTGAGAAACAGCAAAGGCAATCATAACTTACATATGTTTAGACTGATGGTTAATTGAGTATCTAGAAGGTCCATGAGTTATTGGTATTAAGGATGGCAAATAATAATGGTCCATTATAATAAACAATATGAACTGAACAAGGAAAATATACTCCCACACTGCCCTTATCAATTTTTTTTCAGTGCTGGATCAGGTATTATACAAAAGATAGTCTTCATCTTGGGATTTCTGATATGTTTCACTAATTGTTTTGAAGATATCCATCCATAGGATCACTAGTTAGCTACCTGAAGACTGTTTCCTCCATTGTTTTTGGTGAAGGTCTTTATAAAAAGATTTTCCTGTAGTCTGCTTAATTTACAACCCCACTGTAGTGCATAAGGACAGATAAGGTCTTCTTCCAAGGATGGGGTAATGACAGATAATGTAGTAAAGAAAGCATTAACAGTAAAAGTCCTCTGCTCTTTTCTGTTAGCTTTCCCAGGAAGGGCATTTATCTTCACTTGTACATCTGCTTACAGACAAGAGCAGAAGATAGGAAAGAACTCACTGGCATCCAAACATTGTGAAATGTCAAGCACCTGGTAAAGGTGCATTACACACATGAATAAACTTAGTATTAGAAATTGTATGGGATGAGGGAAATCTGTTAATCTGCAACACAAGTGAAATATTGTCATTGTAAGAACAAAGAGGAAGTTATGATTTTTCCCTTTCCTTGAGAAACATTTTGTCATTACCACTGAGTAAGCTGGAAGGTGATTTTTTCTAGATGTAAGCATGTAATGTTTTTAGGTACTTGTTAAAATTTCAAGGTCCCTAAACATGTCCTTTGATTAGTGAACGCAAAATACAATTGTGAAAGCTCAGGTACAGTGATTTCCGAGTTTCTGTCTGAAATATATATTTTTATAGTTCCAAGATGTGCAACAGCTCTTTACAGTTGCTCTGGAGGGTGTAATGCAAGCCTGCCATTGACACTGGCATGATGCCATCATTACTTTGTGATGAAGGACTAGCCTACAATAGATACAGCCATGATTGTAGCATTATATTTGGCTTAGCGATATGACCTAGTAATGAGGTTTGGGAACCAACCAATTTGTCCAGGGACATCTTCAGGGAAGGTTCAGGTAAAAATAACTATGGGATTTAAGATGCTATTGGAAGGTTAGGGTGGTGGGGATAGAAGGGTTAAATTATGAAGGTAGAAGGTTTGGGCCAAAATGAAGTAAGTGCAAGGACAGGCTTAACTGGTTTTGTGTGAGTGTAACTGGTTAAGGGATCAGATTTTGGCATGAACTTGCTACTGCAAGTATTATGTCCACGATGACCAGTGGATACTGTGGTGCAGATAAGACTTGGATTGGTTGTAGTCAGGAAGTGGAAGAGCTTGTGTGTGTGTGTGTGTGTGTGT
Organism: Protopterus annectens; assembly: GCF_019279795.1. Lineage (NCBI taxonomy): Eukaryota > Metazoa > Chordata > Ceratodontiformes > Protopteridae > Protopterus > Protopterus annectens. The sequence continues at coordinate 1,504,572,889 of NC_056733.1, read as the reverse complement.
GTGTGTGTGTGTGTGTGTGTGTGTGTGTGTGTGTGTGTTACTGTTATTATTATTTATTTATATATATATATATATATATATATATATATATATATATATATATATGTGTGGGTGTACCTGAAAACACTGACACGCAAAAACACGACAACTAGATTACCGACACCACAAAACCGAAAGTTCAAAAACATGAAACTTCACATGCCCGACAAACCACAATCCGACAATCAACAAAACAAAACAAATACCTTTTCCGTAAAACACACTTACTAAACAAGCACACCAAAAACCTTACAAACCTACACTAAACCTTACATACACAACCCTAACCCTAAGGTTTGTCACTACCGCACACTCACCTAACGCACGCCCTAACCCTAACTCACTTAACCCACCCTAACCCTAAAGTCTGTCACTATCGCACACTTACCTTACCCGCACCCTAACCCTAACCCTAACTAACTTAACCTGCCCCTAACCTTAAAGTCTGTCACTATCGCACACTTACCTTACCCGCACCCTGACCCTAATGTCCGTCACTATCACACACTTACCTTAATATGTCGGTGTTCTCAGTGTCTGGATTTTTTGTCAGCATTCAGTGTTTTCAGGTAGACCTATATATATATAGTGAGAGAGAGAGAGTTTAGTGGGGTGTTTTTGCTGCCTGACTGATGTGCATCTTTTTTCATTGGTACTATGCATTTTGGCAGGAGCAGCAGTTTCCCAGGTTGTTTGTGGGCAGGGAGGCAATTGTGGGCGGTGGTGGTTGCTGTGCATGCTTGGTTGCTGCTCAGGCTGCATGGCCTTTGAGCTTGGGCCATGGTTTGTGGTGTGCTCAGATTTTGTTGTTGATTAGTTCAGGCTTGGGTTTCCTATTAGCTGTAAAAACAAGGCCTGAGGATGGGGATGGTTTGTGAAGATAATGTGGATGTGGGTAATCGGAATTGGAAAACTATATTAAAATGTGTAGGCAGTGTAGAAAGGGTGAATTGTGCCCCACTTTGGCATTTACTGGACCTTTAATCACAGAAGGACTGTTATTGCTTTATTGACTTACTTAATGTACTTAAAATGACATGTTTATCATATGTGTTCTTGCAGTTAAGTTTTGTTATTGAAACACAAGATCTCAGTGTTGTTTATAGGGAGGTGTATTTGGGCCTGCATTGTAAAATCTTACTTAATGATTTACTTTTTTAATAGATGTCATCATTTATGGTATGTGACTAGCTCTCATTAGAACGTTTTATGTTGCAGATACTATTTCAGTGTATGACGGCTTATCTCATCATGAGGAATGCACATTTTTAATTAACATTAAAATGAAAGATATTTGAATATATAAAATATAACCAAGTCTCTAATTAGTTGACAATACTGGATGCTGTGTTTGAGACTGGAGAAGGGCACAGAGTTGAATGGAGGGTTTCTGAAGAGGAGTACACTTTTGTTGCTGCAGGACACAGAATCCTTTGTCAGTGATATGCTCTTGGCACAACCTAACCCACATGTTTTTGTGGTTATAGAATTGTACCTCTCTTTATTTGGAGATTTCATTTTGTGGGTTTGTGTTGAATTTTGACTTGCCCATCCTTAAGGAGAGAAAAGTGTACTGGCAGAAAACCTATTGTTCTAGCAATATAGCCTTTCTGAAGAGACTGAGAGTTTTTGCAGGCTATGGGCACTCTGAGTAATGGTCGTTCATTGTGCATGTGGGGTGCAGTGGCAATAGCCATGGGGGGAGAGTTGTGGCAGGGTCTGACAAACTATACTGATTTGTCTATCAGATCTTCATAAAACTGATATGATCTGGAACAACTGTAGGGTCCCCTTGTTAAAATGTATTACTTGAGAGAAAGAATGGGTTATTTTATACATTTTCGAGAATGTAATCTCCTGTAATTTGTATGCTGGCTACATACCTTTTACATTTCATTATATGTTCCTGTGTGATAAAATGATGTTGGATAGAGTCTGTAACAGCTTATTTTTAGTTTAGTTTATGCTAGACATAATATTACTATAGTGATAATAAGGGATGTATAATAGTGTTAAAAAGTATTCTTATCTATGTTTAATTCAGTTTATTCATAGGTCAAAAGTGAAATGCTGTTTTCTTGATTTTTACAAAAATACTGCACTTTAGAAGTGGACTACATATTTTATAATTAGAATGAGTTGTGAATTCTGCAAATGTAGATTTCCAGGATGTTTTATATCTTAAAAAAGATAAAAGGAAAAAAAAAAACTTGATTGCCTGGAGCTTGTGTAAAAGTCCACTGCCCAACTACGTACAGGGGCTTTCAAATATAATCACATTAGGACAATTCAGTCAGGAGTGAATTCCATAAATAGTGGAACGTTTAGACTTTATGTTCTTTACAAAATGCAAGGTAACACAAGACCTGTTAGGCTAGTAACCGTTTTTTTAGTTTATGAAAGCAATGTATTGTGTGTGCAGAGTTCTAATCTTTTCTTTCTCATCACTGACGGCTTCCCATTGGAAACCTGCGGGAAATTTGGTAATATTATTTTTTATTTTTATTTATTTATTTATTTAACATTTGTTGACCGGGAATGTCCGACTAGGTTCCACAGAGCCTGCTTTTCCGCGGGAGGCCTGGGAGAAACGCCATGTGTCTTGAATGTGGGAGGAAACCGAGTACCCGGAGGAAACCCACGCGAACACAGGGGAAACAAACTGCCACACAGAGACAGCCCCAGCTGAGAGAATCGATGAGAACCTCTTGCTGTGTGAGGCGACAACGTTTTAACTGCGCAACATATTATTAAAGAGTGATGCAGATAAGAAGTATGTTGCCTTTTCAGTGAGTTGAAGTGGTAAGCAAATGGATGTAGTAAAGGAAGGGTCTGCATGTGTTTGTATCTGGTGAGAACATGTGGGGAGGAAAGTCGGTAGCCTTTCCGTGGTGGCGAGTGCCGTTACTATGTGCACACTTCTGATATGAAGCCTGTGGTAGGTGGTAATGTAATAGGGGGTTATGTTAGGTAAAGCCTTCTATTTAACATGAATGCAGTTGCAGGTTTAGTAATCTGCTGTGTTTGTAGGAAGTATAGAATGGTTTGAAAGTTTTCTGTGCCCTGACTATCGTGCCCACCATAATCGTAGAATGCGGGAGATTTGAAAAACACATGTGTCGCAGCTTGGCTGACCGAAATACTCTAGGTTTATGTTCATGGCTCTCAACCTTCCACCTCTGAAATGAGGAACACTGCATCTCATAATGTGGAATGAATGGGTAAAATGTGGAACACTTACTTATGGCTTATTACCAGCTTTAACGAGGAAGCTCATAGGATGTTTAAAATGTGATATTTTACATCTAGGTTAGGCCTTTTAATGATATAGTATGATTAAGTGCTATTTACAATTGATATGAGGTAAATTGCTAACACTGAGTGTGTGACAGACTCTTTCAGTGTTAATTGTTGAGGAGCATGAACTTTAAGACCCCAAATGAGGAGCATTTGTTGAAAGTAGGCATACATGAGAGGCATGGGTGTTATGGATGTATTTTATTCTTTTGTTTTAAACATCTTAAGTTCCCTTGCTGTGTACAGGTTGCACTGGGAGCCACTTGTAGAACAAAGTAGCACATGGGAGAAGCTGCCAAGGATGCCCTCTCTAGCAGATAAATATGTCATTTTGTTTAAACCTTTAATTGTAGTGCGGGCTTACAGAAATGCACCATAGACTATTTCTATGAAATAAGTTAACTTGGCCCAGATAGTGCTGTATTTGATGTGCAGCACATACTGCTGGCATTAGGAACTTTTGGTTTTATGTGGGTTCAGAGGATTTACAGTTTTTTTTTCTTCTGCAGTTGGGGAAGACGTGGAGTTTGCATTAGCTGCTGGTCTGAAGGAAGTGCACTTGAAAGGTGATGGATGCTGCTGTGGTGGATGTTTTGGCCAGTGGACTGATGCGAAATGAGGTTGCAGGTAATCCTACTTTATTAGGTGCTCATTTAGGCATTTCAGAGTGGTTGAAATTTGGGAGTAGAGTTGGAACAGGTGAGGATGAGGTATGTCAGTGGCAGGGTGAAGCAGGGTTTGTTTATGGGGAGTTGGGGTTGTCCATAGGTGGAGTCACAACAGCATGAGGTTGAGTTGGACTTTGCGGGAAGGGCATGGGAGTTGGTTTTCAGTTTTACTTTGGCAAGGCTATGCCAATGGGTTGCTTGTTGGTCTGTGCTACTTTGAGAGTTTAGCAATGTTCTCCATTGGATTTGGCAGCAGCTGGGGCAGTCAGAGGAGAGTATTTTAGCTGGATGACTTTTTCAGAGTAGGTGAAAAGGTACGCATGTGTTTTGGTAATGCATGTGGAACTGGGTTCTGTGGGTTAGGCAGAAGTTTGATGGCCCTAGTAAGGCATTGTTTTCGGGGATTTCTAGTGGATGCAGGCCATGGTTTGTTTTGTTTACCAGATGCAAAGGTAACACATTGGAAAGAAAAAGATTCAATGAGTGAAATCCAAGGACAAGGGCTGAGTAAGGATGTCATGGAACTCTTTAGGCTCTTGAATTTTGCAGGTTGGGCAGTTCACCTGGATTGTCTTGTGTATCTGTGGTCCTTGTTTGAATAAACAAACATCATTTGTGAGGGATTAATAAGTCAGTGCATGTTGATTTGGTATTATAGTAGTTTTTTGGAGTAGTTTAATGGTATGACATTTTTCGCAGGCAGATTGGGTTGTTTAAGGGGATCTGCAATTGTTTCCAGATGCAGCAGGAAGTATTGGGATAGGAGCATATTTTGAGGGGAATGGTTTTTGACTCACTGGCTGGAAGGATGGAAGGTTTTTGGGAGATGGGGTTACTATTTAGGGTTAGTTTTAGTCTGGCTGGTGTTAAAAGTCTAGCAAGAGAAGCTGCAGGGAAAATGGGTTAATTTACATTTGGACAGTAAGGTGGTGGTACGAGCCCCTGGTGTTTCCAGGAGAGGTGTGTCAGGTTGCCTTACAAAGATATGATGTGTGGGGCAGGAATTGTGGGCAGCTGTTAATAGAAAGGTGTATAGTAGGGCATTGCAAGATTTTGGTTAAATTGTGTGTTGTGGCTGATTGAAGAGGAAGAAGTTTGGTGGGAAGCAATGTTGAAATATTGGGTTCTGGCTTGGGAACACGGTAAGGTAGTTCAGTCCATCAAGGTGGATTTAGCTGCAATTAGTATATTTGTAATGGTGTCAGGGTACATGATTTTACAAAATTTTGGATTGTGGTAGAATGTTGAAGGTTTCCGGTAGGATTGATAGTGTGAAGACTGCCAGACGATGGCTATTCATGGGACAGGTTTGAAGGCTTTGTTGTGGGAATTTGCATTGGTAAAGGAGATTCATTGGACTATACTTAGTGTAGTGTTCACCTTATGGATGTACTATGGCTCTCTTAGGGTGTCAGAGATCTTTCGGTTTAGTTTGGCAGGATTTTCAGTTTTCTTCTTCCGGGCATATTTGCTTGGGTAGATTTAAAATGGGTAAGTTTTACAGGGCAGGCCGCTAGTATTGGGAAAGGACAAGAATGAGCGGTTGTGTCCAGGAGGTTGGGCTTAGAGGTGGCTGTGGTCCTCATGTTGGGAGTCCTCTGGACTTTGTTTTCTTCTGCAAGGGGCAAGGTGATGATGTGTAATCTGTTTGAGGTATGATGAGGAGATTTTTTTTTTTTTCTGTGTTGGTGCCAGGATGGTTGGTGGAAAAGATGGTGCAGGCTTGTCCCTCTTCTATTCCCCTTCTGGTGTTGGATATTTAATTCAATGAGTTGGGGGATGAATGTGAGGGATAAGACACTGCTTGATAAGTAAGTAAGGAAGCAGAGGTGAGGATGTTGCTTCATAAATAAAATAAGTGAGTGGAAGTGAGGACACTACTTATTTGGTTAGGGTGAATGGGGATACACTGCCCTAGTAATTGATATGGATGTAAGTAGGTGAGTGGAGGTGAGGACACTACTTCATAAGTAAAAATAAGTGAGTGGAGGTGAGGACGCTGCGTATTTGGTTAAGGTGAGTGGGGTTACACTGCCCTAGTAAATGGTTATATGGATGGTCATGCTGTGATCAATAAATTAAATTATTGTTCAATAGACTTATATTTATAGATGTTTAATAAAGGTCAACAAAGGTCATTTGGTGTGGTGTATTTATTGAAGGAGACTGGGGCAAGGATGTTTTTTGTTTGATATTGACTGGGTTGCTGTGCCAGGTTGGTTTCTCTGCCAATTGCAATAATAGACTGTTGCTGCCCAGCAGCAGTGAAATGGAAAAAGCAGGCATTATAGAGTATAATGGAAGAAAAGAAGAAACCCAGTGAATGAGCATTTGCTTTACTGCTGGATGAGAAGTGTCTACTGTAGGCATGAGTATGGACTCATAAAAACTGAGAATAACAGTGCTGGCATTAAATCCAATTAGCATAATAAAGGGCTATTAAAATGCCAGTTTCATTGCTCAGTCTCCTTGCCACATTACTCAGACAGATGGTAAGTAATGAAGTTAGAGTCTTGGAGAACATTTTCTCCCAGGTCTCAGTGACTATCAAACTCTGTTTCCCACTTGACTTATTCATTCCCCTTACCTGTTTGAATTTTAACATCCCGAGTCAACTCACAATAGGGATTTTTGCCTTCAGGAGGGGAAAATCTTTTGGTATGAACATTTGCATCCACACTTGTAGAGTTAAGAGCTGACTGCCAGTGGGCATCATTTTTGAATAGTTCAAGTTTTTCAGCTTATCAAGCTTTAGCCTTCCCTTGGTAGTTCACATTCTTGGTTAAACTACATTTCCTCACCAGTGCATATTTGTGTGTCCACGTATGTGTCCATAACACTACCAAGGCTGTCAGGCTTAAGAGCTGCTATATATTCGACCCCTATTCTTGATGAATCATACCCTATAGTTTTGGTCACCCAGAATGTAAATAATGCAGAGAACTAGACTGCATATTTCACCTATGCATCTGCAAGTTAACTTCACCTACTTTGTCCTATTATTCACTGGTTGGCTATTCAGGTATGCAGACTGGTATTTCACTGGTATTTCATCCAGGTAATTTGTGTCATAGTTAAGACTTTTTCACACTACACCATGGAGACATTGGGAAAAAGTGTTTTATTTAAATTAAACATAAAACATTTAAGCTATACTTAATGGCAGTAGTGTGCAATCTGAAAATAAATAGTCCAAAATACTCAGTATTTGAGTTATAACTAATAAAACATATGTGATGTGTATAAGTAACAAGTGACATTTGTACAAGCTATTTACTGCCAGAAAGTTGACAGATGCATGAGTAGGACTCATGAAGTGTTAACACTGTGTAGGATATTGAAGCAAAGTGTGCAATGTTGTAAAACTTTGACACTGTACTCGTGATTAATACTGCACAGATTAATGAATAACCAGGCATAAAACTAACAAGAATAACTTAAGGAGAAAATATGAAAACTTTCATAAATACTGGTTAATAGTCTCATTTATGAAAAAAATTAGAATCTGATAACCCAAAAGACTCCAAAAAACTTCAAGTGTTATAGACAGGATCGGGGGATGGTGATGTAATGGGTAAATGCTGGAAGGCCAAGGATACATAATAAGCAGGTGATGCTGTGCTACTGTGCCCTACTGATTACATACTCTGAATTCAACACCCACAGTCGTACCTCCCATAAATACCTGGTGGGAAACCAGGGTCCTTTGGATGAAATGGAGGAGGTCTCTGATGCCCTCGCCAAATTTCCCCTAGTAGTATAAATACCAACTTGTATCTCTGCAGAAAAGAGGCTACTAGCCTAGTGAGACTAACCTGGTGAACAAAGGATTAACAACAACAGTAATAATAATAATAATGTTATCCTCACATTTCATTAGTAACAGATAATACTTACAATAAAAATAAAAGTCCATCATAAAATAAAATCATGTAAAAATTCAGATGTATATAAAATGACAGGACACCTCTTTTCTCTCACTGCTTTATTACGGTGTAACATAAAATTATTTACATTCTGCTATATTTACTGATGCTTGTAATATGTAATATCAGATCAACTTGTAATATGTTACTTTGTAATATTTTTGTTTTTCTTAAATATTACAACTTTGAATGATATCTATGAGAAACAGTAGAGCTTTTCTCCCCAGGCCTCTTCAGTAAAAGGGCAATATTGCCTAGAGAGACTTTCTGGGTTAACAAATGCTAAGTAAATAAGTATCATACCAGTATGTAGCCCTTCACAACATGGACATGACTGATGCATTGCAAAGTGTGCAGCTACCATGCAACATGCTAATCCCTACTGCAGGGCAATGGAATTCCTATGACAGCCTGTAGTATGAGGCACACTCAGAATTAATCCAATCTACACCTTTCAATTATACAACGACCCCCCCCCCATTAATATTCAAAAACGTGCATGCTGATTGGTCAGCGTGCACATTGTAAATCAGAGTTATAGCAATGGAAAAAGGTCCGGTGGCCCAGACTTTTTCCATTACTATAACTCTTTTTTTATAGCAACGGAGAACGCAAAATCTCCATTGCTTCACACTGTCCCGCTATGTTAAACGAGTTTAACATAGCGAGACAGCTTTAAAAAAAAGCAACGGAGATTCTCTGTTGCTTTTTTTAAAGCTGTCTCGCTATGTTAAACCCATTTAACATAGCAAAACAGTTTGTAAAAAGTAACGGAGATCTTGCTTTCTCCGTTGCTTTTGCCCACAGCTCGGATGTACTGCATAGGCATATGCATGTGCAGTACATCAGAACTGCTGCAGAATACCAGACAGCTGCGGAAGGGCAGCAAGGAGGCATTATACAATGCCATTATTTAAGAAAAGTAATTACTTTCTTTCTTAAATAATGTCATTATAATAATAACTCATTCTGGGTGTGGGTAATGCTAGATTTACCCACGGTTGGCTTTGTTTGGCCACTTGGGCTTTGCCCTTGTGACCAAACCACACCAACCATGGGTAAATCCAACATTACCCACACCCAGGCGTGGGTTATTGCTATAATAAGGTACAGTAAAGAAGCACAGCACATTCTCTGGAGACTTTACCATCCTGTTACTAATAACCTTAACAACTTTCACAAACAGAAGCTCCCTATTTGTGCAGTTAAAAACTTACAAGTCATTTAGTATCAACATAAGATTGTATATGTTTAGTAGAGCTGTTCTCCATTGTCCCTGGATGACCTAACTTTACTTAATGTAGGTTTGCTGAAATATACAAACTGATGGCACATGTATTGCCAACGCAAGTCATCTTCTGCTGACAATACTTCAAGACTGATCTGCCCTGCGAAAAAATGGGTGTGATGTGAAGCTTTGTACTTTACTTCCTAAATTAATTAGTATTGCTACAGGGTGTAACAGTCCTGAAATAAGCGCAAGTGAGAAGTAGGTGGCTTGATCATTTATATTTTTTGTAGATGTGCTGTTTTGTAGAGTTTAGTAAAATGTGACTCACCCCATGAGTGGCAAAATGATGCAGTGAGGAGCATTATCATCTTACCATTTGAGGAGTTTTGGTTCATTTCTAAGCGTTGTTGCCTTCTGTGTGAAGTCTCCACTATCTGCCTTCACGCATCGCTTCCTACTTCTAATCCTCTGCATCTCCTCTCTCAAGGCCCCACTGCTTTGTCTTCATTTTACAACTCTCTCTAGTAATTTCACAATATTGTTCAAGCTTTCACAACTAATTACACTACCATTCATTTTTTCTGCCTTTATTTCAACAAGTCACATCATGTTACCCTAACATGCAATACTGGACCACTCTCAGTACTTACAAAGAACAAATATCTAACTTCTACTATGGTCATCCGACCCCCTTCAATGCTATTTTCTTCTCTAATGTTCTACTAAAGCATTTTAATAATTGTATTAATTGAAACTGTGTTTACTTTATAATACCAGCTGTATGTAACTACACTGAAATGCATGTTAATCTTATGTGTTCTATTGTAATATTATATACTTGGAGCTTTTCCTCCCAGGGTCTTCGCTGAAAATAGGCTACTAGCCCAGTTGGACACTCCCGGTAAATAAATGTAAAATAAATAAATAAATTAATTAATTAATAAGAACTTCTTCCTGTGTTTGGATGTGCTCTTATTTCCTGCCCCATTCCAAAGACACATACTAGACAGATAGTCATTTAGTATATTGTCCTTTGGTGTGCGCATGAGCGCGGGTGTGTGTGTGTCTCTGTGTGTGTGTGTGTGTGTGTGTGTGTGTGTGTGTGTGTGTGTGTGTGTGTGTGTGTGTGTGTGTGTGTCTGTGTGTGTCTGTGTGTGTGTGTGTGTGTGTGTGCGTGTGTGTGTGTCTGTGTGTCTGTGTTTGTATGTCTGTGTGTGCGCGTGTGTGTGTGCGTGTGTATGTGTGTGTGTGTGTGTGTGTGTGTGTGTGTGTGTGTGTGTGTGTAAAAGTAACAGAAGAAAGGTGTGGGGATGTACTTTTCTTCTCCCTTTGCCGAATAAACTCCATTGATGGTGGTGACCATTCATGAGTTGCAAATGGTAAGCATGGATGGATAGACTCACCAGAGAGTTTGTTGTAAGTAAGCAAATATTATATTCCCATAACACAATTGAAAAACTGCACATACACTGAGCGGGTCTTATGATGATATTACAAGCTGTTAAATACTCCAAAAGGTGTATTTTCATAAATCATTTTTCCAAGAAGAGTGCTGTTCCAGCTTTATGAGGTCACAAGAATATTTCACCTAAGATTTTTTCTAGACCATGATACGGAGTAATATAAGCATCTTCTGTCATACAGTGATTGTGTCTGAAGTTAATTGATGCCAATTTGCTGAAATATGGAAATGTAATCCCCACATTGCAGTACAGAAAAGGGAGACGGAGAAGCAGGAGATTCTAGTTGTGATTAGGAAACAGGAACAGATGTTTATTAGATAGTTCACAAAATCACGATTCTACTTCAGAATAGATTGATGCATGTAAAACTGTAAGGAAATAAAAAAAACTGGTATTTAAGGAAATAATTCATGGCATTGCATTGTAAAGCACCATAGTTCTACCAATGAATCACCCAAAGCCTGATTTATATTCTCCAGATAAATGACCATAAGCTCATTCCAATAAAGACATATACGATGAGAGGAGATGACAAAAAGGGAAAAGAAAAACTAACTTTAAGAATGTGGGTTCTCAGCTTATAAGCATCCCTTTCTTAAAGCAGAATGAAATTCAGGATTCTCTGATACAGCTGCATGCAAATATTACAACTATTGCTTTTAGAAATGTGCTTAACATACTGTATCAGTAAATGTTTGCCTTTGGAATGTTTTAGAAAAAAATCCAATTAAAAAGTCATCATTAGCCAATGTTTTAATAGATGTCAGGTGAATATATGTCTACTCTTTGTAACAAATCCCCAGTATTCCAAAGGGTTTAGTTTTTATCTCTGTTACCAGTGATATTTGTTGTTATCTAGCCTTATAGAATTATATGTTTTGCCATTTGAACTGTCTTTATCTGAAAGCCAAGAGAAATGTAAAACATAGTCTGAAATATAAAAACCAGTAGGGTTTATGAGCAAAAATAGAAATCACTGAATCATATCTCGATGAATTAAATACACTGAAATTCATACAAGTCATAGATTGCCAAATAAATAAATAAAACTATATAAGCTTTCAGTAACTTTTTTTTTTCGTGATGGAGTAGGCAGAAGTATTCTTTGCTCCTATTCATACGTTTGATAATCAGGCTCACGGACTACTGATTATTTGGAAGACTAACTATTTAAATATGTGTATATGTGTGAATTTATGTATGTATGCAGTGGCAGATTACAATAGGGATGATTAAGGCAGTCATCTGTACCTCACAGCTCCAGGTGGCCCATTGCCAGCCAACAGAATATATTTAATGTTTTGAAAAAAAGTTTTGTTATGTCCAGCAGTGCTAACCCATGTTAAGTAGCATATGTGCTAAACATAGCAATTGTTATTGTTAATCTAAATTAATTAAATAAATACATTTAAATAACAGAATATTTGTTCTGTATACTCGCAGTGCCTACCATTTGTGCATGACCAGCAGGGGCCCATGACCCCTAACACTGGAAACAGTTTAAGTAGATGACTATTATTTTTTAATGCAAAATAGCTAAAACAAGGACTTTTATGTAGATTCTGGTGTTACACAACTGCAATACAAATAATAGTAATCTTCTTTAGCGTGCACACCTTGCAGCTCCTTTGACGGTAATCGGCTGGAATTTAACAACTTGGCATTATCAGCAGAGAATATTTCTTCCCCAGCAGTGCCAAGTAAGTGTTCAGGGTGCCTTAAGCAGTGAGTGTTTCTGATTTTTTTTATGAAGTGGCTTGAGGGGGAGCAGGGTGAGACTTTCTACTCTACACAGTAGAACTGCTGTCTATCTGGCTTGTGATCGGAGGGTGCCACTATGTTGTCACTTCTGTTACCGTTATTTTCATTTAGAAGCACTTTGAGGCGTGTTGCTTAAATATAACAATGAAACGCTGTTATTTTTCTTGTTTTTGGTTTGCAAAGAAGACAGATACTAGCAATAAGTGGTGACACTGCTCAGAATGCACTATAAATGAGGAGCTGATTGGTGAATTGTTCAGATCTATTTTAAAAGCATCTGTCTTCTCTCATGTAGCAGTAAGAGCTACGCCTGGGGTGAATGTTTCTACTTCTGAAATAAACTCAAAGGCAGGAAACATGTTTTAAGGATTCTTCAATTAATTCTCAAATAAGAAATTTAATTAAAGAGAGAAATAATGCAGCACTTAAGGGACAGTTCTGATAATTTGGTTAGCAGTAAAGTCCATTTTTTTCCTGTGAATACACCTTGCTTGAAAGCATTTCCATGTATAAGGCTCATAATCCACTCAAAACAATACAAAAGCAAGATGAATGTGTCTCTGGCAGTCCCAATGTTCTGAGTGGCATAAAATACTCAGATTAATAGACTAGCTAGGGAAATATTTTTCTCTCAATCACATTTATTTGGATAACATGGCTAGGCTAGTAAAGGCCACAGTGGTCATTAAGCCTAATATACATCTTTGAACATATAAATGATTTGTGTGTTTCAGTTAAGCACAAACTAATTTCTTCCACCCATCACCAATATCCAACTGTACTACTTTACAACCTAACCTTCTCCATTAACAGTAACTAAATAAACTACACAGTTACATTAATTGCCCCTCCCAAATCTCTATCTTAATTACTATCACTCTACCATTCTGACTACCTACTGTTCTACCTCGACGTTTCCCTACTAACATTACTACACTAATCTACCTTCCTTAATATTCTTCGTAGCTCTGCCCTTACCTCCACGTCTAAACTCTACTATCTGCTTATAGGACTTGCCCAAATTAAAACCTACTGCTGTCTGACAACTGTATTTAACTACTGCAAAACTCAGATATTGTCTACTGAAACAATTTGCATTACTGTGTTGTAACTTTTGTTTATAATCTGCTATATCAATTATTGAACACATATTATTTAATTTGGTGCTCAATGTGATCCAATGCAACTCATTTTTTTGTATTTTTTCAATGTTCTAATATGAGTTCAATTGGATGTAATTTATTCATAGAACTGTGTACAATTGTATGTAATTTATCTTTGGAGCTTTTCTCCCCGGGCCTTTGCTGAAAATGGGCTCTGTCCCAGCTGGACACGCCCAGTAAACAAATGATAAATAAATAAAAGAAGACATTTCTTTGTAGAAATTTCGTGGCAGCATACTATACGTATTTCCGCGCTTATTTTTCTTTTCCTATTTTTTGTAGTTAATATGAACCTGAGGCTATGAAATCCAGTTCACTCTCAATTGTACTGCAACACACTTTTATGCTTGTAGCCATTTGCAAAATTCCAGATAAGGATTTAACTTAAAGGCTATATATTCCCTGCAGTTTCAAAACTCAATAACTGGGATTGCACTATTTGTATGAGAAGGGTAGCCACTTTGTTATGTTATGTTATTATCTTATCTATGCAGTTTGTAAAGCACTAAATGCATATCTGTAATAATATTTTCAGTTTTAATAAGAGTACAATTAGTATTTAATTATTTTTCCATTTGTTTTGTTGTATTACTATACTTAGAATGAGAAGTGATATGTTTAGGGTGGTATAGGTTGGGGAATACACTGCTTTGGCCAGCATTTATTACTTCACACTAGGGGGTTACTTCCCAATCACCAATATTTGTTTTTCAATTTAAATCCAACTTTGGAAACTTTGCAGGGGTGATTGATTCTTAATGTCCTCCATAGGATGCAGTAAAGCAGAGCTCTGTATTGAAGAAAGATATGTTACTGATGTATTTCAAGAAGTCTATGCCAGCATTATTGTATTGTACTAACCACCAGATGAGCAGCAGCAAGGCCCACCCAACACTGGGTGATGTGTACGAATAAGGAATGAATATTCATGAAGATGCTTTCATTGGCCTCATGAATATTCATCAGGTCTTCAGTTGGGGTGTACCCTTCTGTGAGGAAAGTACACGATAACTGAAGTTACTTCCCATGACATCTGTCTAGTCATCAGCCCCGTGATAGATCTAGGATGAATTAGTCCCTAAATTCTTAGTCTCCTCTATCATTGTTTTTCTTTTACAAAATGATTTGAAACACATCTGTTCATTCTTTGCTTTGATCTCAGGTGAGATATTTTGTAAATAATCTTTGTTTTTATAAAGCAAGAAGGACATGCTTGTGTATGTGTGAGTGTATGGGAGAGAGACAGTCATTCATTTTGGGGAATTATAAGGGGGTTTATGCACATTTTTGGTCTAAATTATTTGTATTGTCCAGCACCTTGACTCCAAACATGATGGATATCACATCTTCCGTTTAAGAGAATTTCAAGGACATAATTGATTTGTGCTCAAAATTTTGCTCTGTCCCTCTTGAAATTGGTGATTGTCTGCCAAAAGGTGATGAATTGGAGACAACAAATTATGACAACCATTAAGGCTACATATTTTTTACTTCTAAAAATCTATGCTAATTTAACTCCTGTTATTTGGTCACCTTTTGAAATCATTAATATTAATATTAAAAAATAATGTCCATGGTTTGAATTATTTGCCTCTGATGTGTGTGTGTGTGTGTGTGTGTGTGTGTGTGTGTGTGTGTGTGTGTGTGTGTGTGTGTCAGAGAGAGAGAGATAGAGAAAGACAGCAAGAGTGAGAGATATTGTGCTATTTTTCTTAAATACTTCCTTCTTAGAATAACTCATGACATTTGCAAGGATTTTAATAAAACACCCCGGTTAAATATGCAGATGATGTAAAGGGTGGAAGCATCTTGGAGCATTCACAAATCACATGCACAAGGGTGATTTCCATATGTGTCAATCAACAACCAATGTATGCTTGATGTCAATGGCAAATCTGCATGACCGTTGATCATGTGTCATTTGCATACAGCATCACAACCATTTGGCATGACAATTACACAGACCACACCCACTTCTGCACAGTACTACAGTACAATAATGCCTCTATGCCTTTGCTAATATTCTGAATGTGCAAATGAAGGGAAAAATGGCAAACTTGTTTCTTTTTGTTCTGGGCAAGTAGATTTTGTTTTATAAAAGTGAGTTTCCTTTTTTTTATACTTTATTTGTTTGTTTGCTAGTCTTTAGGAATCAATCTTGTAAAGTGCTAAAGAAACTTGAAAATACAAAGTGTTATGTCTTACTTGTCATGATCAGGTGTAATTGTTTGTATACTTTGTTTTTGTGAATAGCTGCCCTGTCTCTCAAAGGATTCTGTCAAGTTCACCTTGCATGCTGTGGGGCTGCACCCTGTATATCCCCCTAACTAATATAACATCCTCTGTGGTCACACTACTTGTAGGGTAGGGGAACCAATAGTGTTGAGACCACCACACAATTTACATATAGCATCCCTCTGACTGTTACAAGTAACCACTGCCATGTTAGTTTAAAAAGCAGTATATTAAGACATAAGCTATTTGCAGAGAAAGTTATTTACAAGAGAACATAACTTATACAATAGTAGGGCTGCTCATCTTAGTGAGTAAGGATCTTTTTCTTTTATTTACAGTTTTCATTAACTTGGGGGCCTGCAGTGATATCTATAGTGTACACAGGTTATCCATGTTAAAAGCCCAGCACCGTCTTGTACCTGTGACCTAAATGTATAAAAAAATCAAGCATACAAATGGATATCTTTAGTCCTGGCTGCCATAATGTGGTGCACAAGCTTGTTTAAAGTGCATATTAGTATTTCCGTGAGTGGATCTCTGAGACTGTGCCATGACATGATACAGAGGACAGGACATCTGCAATACTGGTTATCATAATGTGGTGTAGAAGTCTGTCACAGTACTGCACTGTAAACAAAGACTGCTAAGTGAAACTTGGATACTTAGTTGGAATGTAGCAGTACCACATAAATCCATTCTGTGTGCTAAGGCCAGTTAGTTAATATACTTCAACAAAAAACAGTGTCCATCAGGAAAAGATCTACTGTGAACTTTAATGCCAGCATATAACCTATACCTTTCACTAAAAGAAGAAGGATGTGGTATGGTATGGCTATCCTGTGTATCACAGCACTGTGGCATGACCTATACCTTTTATGGGTGGGGGGTACACTATAGCTCCTGCATGTACAATTTGTACATTTCTGGATATATATCCCCTTTTTATTTTATTTCTAAGTAAAGGTAAATTTATTTACTTATATAATTAAATAAACCACACCCAGTGACTATCTGAGTACCCAGTTTCTGCTTGCTGCTCATGACTCATTGAGAAGGCAGTGAGTAGACAGCCCAAAAAGTTTAGATAGTATACTGCAGAGTTTCAAAATACTGTAGAGAGTTGTAATGTGAGGTAAGTATATTTTTTTTTACTGGAAGGCATTCAGATATAAATTTAGAACTGGGTGGTAACTATCTGGCTGGATAAAAGCACTTTGTCATTTGATCAGTGTAAAAGTCAGCTTTACATTCTGGTTACTGTTAGAGTCTATAACAAAGTTGAAACTGTCCCCAGTTTTGTCCTTGACTATGCCTCATGTTTTGGTCTGTGCCTCAATGCTTTTTTTTAATGCTGAATCATTGAGGATTGCAGTCACTGCAGATGAAATCAAATTACCCTCTTAATGTTGCTCATTTTAAAGTTTTCTTCATTGCAGGTCTGGTCTGCATTTGTTTGAAATACATTGAATATTTATTCTCTAATAACTGTGTGAAGCAGTATTAAAACTGTCCCTGATTTCATGGAATGCCTCTAACTTTGCCTCATGTTTTTGATCTGTGTCTAATAAAATCTGTGGTTCTCTTTGGCAAATCACTGAGGATTGAAATCATTAAATGAAGACAAACATTTTACTTTTCAGACTTTGTATCTTTCAAAAAATTCATGACCATGCAGAAGCGGTTTTCCACCAGCGTTCTAAGCTTGTAAGAGTGGTGTTTAAAGTATATCACTGATCTGGGCTTTTTGTCACTCATTATTTTATATGTTTGTCTGTGAGTCTTGCACAGAGTTGGCAAGATACATTTAGCACAGTCAGATGAGGATTTATTGTATTTATTTATTTTTTTAATTCTGAACCAGGGTAGAGTCCTGATCACAAATGATCAGTTTCATTCTCAGCCTGGTTAGGAGAAGAGAGTTAGATGTATATTTCAGCAAAAGCCAACAGGATTGCAAAAATACTACATTGCGTGATTGTTGCTTATAGATGAAAGTAACTTACCCACTTGTTTACTCAGATAACCATTTGGCTTTGCTAGACTAGAATGCTTTTCCATAAAATAAGTTGGTATACTTGTGGCTAATGTTTATGTAAAACAATGTTGAAATTACACATCTTTCAATGGTATCTGATTTTTTAAAATGTTCATGATTTTTCATATATTTTTTCATCTGTTCTTTGTAATATTTGTGGTTTCTAGCAAATCACTGATCATTGCATTCACTAAATGTTGACTGAGATTTGAGTTGAGACTTCACATCCTAAAAAGATGCATGCTAATACAAACATGTTATTCAAGCCTACTTTCTAAGTATGTAAGAGAAATCTCTTACTGATTCTGTACATTTGTCCCTCATTTTTGGGTGTTGTTGAGAGGTATTATATTTTGTGACACCCAGATGAGGTGTGTACATCAAAGTAGCTATAATTATTAGGTGAGGTGGGGGGCATTCTAAGGATAAAGGAACTTATCCTCTTGTTTACTTATTTTAAACATTCTGTCATCCAGGACTGGTGTTAATTTGTCTAAAATAAGTTTTATTGTTATGACTATCAGACATTTGAGGTATACATTCAGCAATGATGCTATAATTATTGAGTAAGGGAGCTGATCATGGATTACAATGGTCGATACCAACTGTCATGATCAGGTTAAAAAGTCATTACTCTGGTATTGTAGGCCTGGTGTTAATTTGTGTAAAGTAAGTTAGAATACTTAATGGTGGCTATTTTATTACAATTGACATTAAATGTGTATACAGTCAAGTGGCTCAAATCATTGGGTATGGATATTGGTGGAGTATAATGACAGGTGTTTGAATGGTCTTAAATCATAAAGGTGAATCCAAAAGAACATGAACATTTTTGTGTGGTCCAAAAAAGTGTGTGTGCATGTGTGTGTGGTGGGGGTATGGTTTGAATATAGCCAAGGGCCCAAAGTTAATTCAGCACTGAATGTATGTAGAGATGGACAGATGGATGCATGTCTTATTCATTTGTTTAATTTGTTTTCCTGGGTAGAGCACTGATTCACCCAGACCATGTGCAGGTCCAGCCAGGGAGAAATACTATAAAGAAAAACAAATAAATTACAACTATTATTGACAAACTAGTGAACCTAAAAGTATGTATGTTGAAAAGCAGAAGTAATACTGGTAGGTTACATAATTGTGTGCAGTCATAGTTAGATGTGATTCAGGAATTCAGTATGTAAAATTTAGAGGTGTCAGTAATATAAAAGTGGCAAATAGTTTCCACTGCTTGCAGTTGCTGGCATGAGAGTAGAACCAGAGTAAATTAGAATAAAATGTAAGAAAAGGCAGTGTAGGTGGAGAAAGAATGTGAAGGAAGTGCTAAAATGGTATGCAGGGCTATCCGTCGAGCAGTATGAACAACAGCTCCAGGTGATGGTTACTGTTGATGTGACAATCCAATCCCATGTACAAATATGGCAAAATGGAGGTTGATACAGATTACCGGTGGAACAGAATTCTAAGAGGCACATACATTTCATTCAAGATGTGGAATGTGCTTAGCAATACTTAACAGTGGAAGCATTTACAAGAAGCATGTTTGTATATTTTTATCTAAATTTCATACATAAGCTAATTTGCTTTAGTTCACTGGGGAGTGATACTAACCATTGATGACCCATCACTAGACCAATAAGGATCCATCATTGGAAAGCTGCAATCTGTGTGGTTTGATTCAAATTCTTGAAGTTGTAGCTTAAGTTTGTTGGATGACAGAATTTGCAAAGAAATGGAAACAATGGAAGATTCAAAAGCTTGAGGCCCAGATCACACGATGGAACATAAATGTGCTCATTTAGTCATTCATTTCCTTATTGAAGGTGTGATTTCAAGGGCTGAGTTTAATAAGGAGAAAGAATTTATTCCATTGGCATGGAATGCCATGAGATATGATGTTGTCACATTTCACTTTATGGTTGTTTTTTGGGGCTGTGTGTCCTCATGTTCACGTGGAGTATTATAAGGAAACTGTTTCATATAGTAAGAGGTTCTTGAATCTTCTGTATTTCAGGTATATATCTGTTCTAAGACGGGGATATGATACAGAGGAGAGACAGAGAGAGACAGTTGCTGTATTTTTTTTTCTATAAGACATACCTAGAAATCCTTCGATTTTCTTAACGGGTAATATTTGTGCTTTCTTTCTCCAAGTGCATTAGGTTGTGTATAAGGAAGTTAAAAAACAGAGTGCAGTATTCTTTAATACTTCTAAGAGATGAGTACCTGAAACATTAATTCTGCAGTCATTGTTTTTGACCCTATAAAGAATCAAGCAGACAACTTAATATGTTTTGCACATGGTATTCGTTATATGGTTATGAAATGAATGACCATTCTCTACAAACATTTCAGGGACTTTTAGCATTCTGTCATCTTTCAGTTGCTGCTAATGACCAGAATATGACAGCTGGCTGCACTTTTTGTCAAAATTCACAATGTTGCATTTTTTGACACTGAGGTTATCTCTGCTACACCATGTTATGTGCAGTAATAAAATAAGTACCTCTAGAAGGAGCCAGGTATCAGTGGGATTAAGGAAGATGTTCATATGTTTTGAAGTGATCTGCGTATTTGGAGAGATGCCAAAAAAGAAAGGCCACAGGACAGATCCTTGAAGGAAGTCACTGGTGACAGACAACAGCTAAGATATTAATACATATGTTTTTATGTTTTTACCTGTTGCCTACAGCTGGGTTGCCAGTTGTGGACCAAATTTATATTGGCTTCATTTAATTCTGAGTTTATATGTGATGTTTTTTCTGAGTGTCAACACTTTAATTAAATTGTGGTAAGCTGGACTGCCAGATAAACCTTCATACATGGCAAGGGTCATAATCACAAAGAAATTTACGAGGTTATGTATAAAAGATCTATTTTTAATAAAAACTGTACTGAGCTAGGTCTAATGGAAGAAAGTTTCTTGTGACCGCTGAAATAGTCTGCATGGCATCTCTCCACAGCACTGCAGATTATGCTTGTGAGGCTGATCAGTGTGCAATTACTATGGTCTGTAAAAATGCTTGTCTTCTGGATTAGACCTGCAATGACCTGCTTCCAGATAGCAGAGATGTAGTGAGTTCCTAATGCCCTTTTAAAACTGTACTGAGCTAGGTCTAAAGGAAGGAAGTTTATTGTGACTGCTGCAATAGTCTGCATGACATCCTTCCACAACACTGAAGATTGCACTTGTGAGGTTGATCAGTGTGGCGTTATTGTGGTCTGTAGAAAGGCGTGTCTTCTGGATTAGGCCTGTAATGACCTGCTTCCAGATAGAGTTGTAATGAGTTCTTAATGTACTTTTAAGAATGTGCAGAATAGGAATACCTAGGTTATCTTTGATTGCACTAATTGTGCTTCCTCAATCTGTTCCTATAGAACTGATGTTCCAGACCTTTCTGTGTTCTAAAATTACCATTTTGGATGTAATTTAGGTAGTTTCATGTTACATGGAGGAAGAGTGGGTGGGGTGCCTGTAACGTCCACCACTGGACCAATAATAAAGAAGCCTCAATACTCACCACTGGCACCAGTGGGGGATGTACAGTGGGACGATAACAAGTACACACACAGTATTTCCAGATGCAGCTCTCTGCATCAAGTGCAGTTTCCCTTAAGAGCATGCAGAGACCACAGACAATATGTGACCAGTTTCTCACTCTTTCTCCAGGTCCCCAATAAGACTCCAAACTGGCAATGATATAGAGTTGAGATCTCAGCTGAGTGACCAAGCTGAGACCTCCAGCACCCTCTCTGTCCAACCAGTGCTTTGTGTCCCTGCCTAAGTAGCTGAAACACACAATCTTTGAATTTTGATGTACACACATACATACCTGGGAAATGCTGGCAGAGGTTTACTAGCTATGGCTCCTTCTGCCCAGAGTATAAGGTAGTTCCTACTGCCACCAGTCATTCCTGCTAGCTACCTTATGGCCCTTAACAAAGGGTGTCCAATCTTACTGTGTAATATTAATAGTAATGCAAATGGTAGTTTGACCAAGATCAAGGCTTATAGGAGTGGCCCACACAGTGTCGCAAATAAATACGCAAGTACTCTCAAAACTTAAATATCTCTACACAGATCAGCCACAATAAAAGGTTTCAATACAGTTAATAATAAAATAAATATTTAAAACAGCATTGCAAGACAGTCTCAAATAAATAAAGAAAATTATCTAAACTAAGCTTCTGTATATTCCTGACTATATCTAAGAGAATTACTATAGCCTAAGAACTTGCTAATAGAGCAAGACAGATGTAGTGCATGCATCTTCTAGTTGTTGTCAGGTCCAAGACAGAATACAGTATGCTCTGTCTCACTAAGAGACATCTCAAATTACTATTTCAAATATTACTGCTGGGATAGCTTGCAGAATGACATCGCTTTTTGTCATATGATTATAGTTCCCAGGCAAAACCCCACTGCTGAAATCTGGCTGTATTTAGCATCTACCAGCTAAAATACATAGACCTCAGATCTTTGGTAGATGCTGGAAATCATAAAATTGCATTCCTTCATGCTTTCAAGACTAGTAATTAATTCACCCTAAAGACAATAGAAAAAGCTTCTCAGCATAAACTCTGTCTCTCTAGCTACATTGAAAACTGAAATATACCATCTTATATTGCCTGTAACATAATTTAATTTCAACTGTTTTCCTAAAATTTCCTGCACTGAAGTTAACCTGCTCTATTCCCATTTCCACTGTTAAAATATATACATTTAGACAGTTAAAATAATGCATGTACATTTCTGCTTTCTTCCAGCATGGCACACTGTGTACACATCTCAAACACTTTATAAAATACCTTTTCAACACACACGTCTATACAAACCAGTTTGATATACACGACATACAGTTCTAATACAGTTGTAACACAAGCATCTTATATAAATCATTTTGATATTCACAAGTGACATATAATTATTTGCAAAATTCCCATTAGCAGTATCCTTTTCATGACAGTGCCATAACATGGCCTGACATTTGCTCCAAATCTGTATGCTAGATGGCTCTGTTATACTCATACAGTGTTGTTACACTTACCATCATTCATGTTTCTTCTCCTTGATTTTCCTGATGTAACAGTTGAAGGCATTATTACCATTCCATATTGCAGGCTTTATCTTAAATGAAACTTTGCTTCTTTTAATTGTTTTAGTGAGTGCTTTTTCAATGGAGTAGCTTTGTTGCATTTTATTAACTTTTTAACTGAACCAGTTTAGGTTTATTGCAGAATTTATGACTATCTCTACACCTCACATAAACAAAATGGTTAACGAAGTTGTTTAAAATCTTGTAGAGGGTCAGAAATCCTTCAGTAATAGGCTTGCCCCCCTGCTTAAAGCAAGTAAGTCTATTTTTTTACTTTTTGTGATGTTTTTATTAGGTGTTCAATGTTACTGGACTTCGACAATACGGTGTCGATCATATCGTATTCGAAGTTCAGTGCCATCGAGCATCTAATATAAACCCACTTAAATGACTTAAAAAATTCAAAGTGAACCAGTGAGTGAAAAAGCCATATTGTGGGGAGAGATTATGGATAGAATGCAAGAAGAGATGGAAGACATTAGAAGAGAGAAGAAAAGATCATATGCACAGACAGTGAAAGAAGGAGAAAACAGAAAAGAGAAGAAGATGGATTCAGCAAGAAATTTAAGTTAGAATAAGCAGTAAGGAATAGAAAGAACTCAAGAGATATGACATTTGAAATAATATAATTTCACCTTTGGGAACATTACCTAAGGAGGTAAGAACAAATATTCAAATTAGTAAATATATATTCTGTGACATTCTTTTTGAATCAGGCCATTACATAGAGAAATTCTTAGAACAGTACGAAGAAAAGAAAGTTGTAATTCATAAAACTTATAGAGATACAAGCATTTAACAGAGTGATAACAAAGAGAATTTATGTACAGTTTTAAACTGAGGCTGAAAAAGAAGTATTAAAAGACTTTGTAAAAACCGCATGTAAGATCTTATGGGCATTACAAAAATCTATCGCAATAGAGGCTTATGCACCAAGGGGTGGGAATATGGAGTTATATTGAAAATGGAAAATGAAAAAAATTATACATATTCCAAGTATGATAAATGTAGAAGGAAAAAAGGTTATTGTGAAATATTGGCGGCAACCAGAGACACGTTTTTTTTGTGTCAAAAATCATTTAATTAGTAATTGTGGTAAAAGAAGATGCTTTATTCATAGTAAAGTAGCACATAAAGCTAAAAAATTTTAAATTAAATGTAGAAAATGTGAAGAAATGTTAGCATTTTTGGAAGAATTGTATGAAAAATGTAGAAGATAAAGAGGTAAAGGGTGACAGATGTGAGCAAAAACAAAATACAGAAATAGATAAAGAAAAGGAACAGGAAGAGCAAAAATGAGAGAGAAAAACAGAGATGAAGAAAAAAATAATGCACAAGAAGAGAGGAAAAGAAAGGGATGGAGAGATCGTAGAATCAAGTGAAGAAGAAGAAGACATGAACTTGACAGTAATTAAGGGAAAAAAGAATTCTATAAGGACAAGGGTAAAACAAATGAGAGTTTAAGAGTGTAAGTATGAGAGAAAATAAAAAGGCAAAGGACAGAAGAAAAAATGGAATAATAAAATAAAAGAATGAAGCTAAAAATTTGAACCAAAATATGAATATTATAAAGAATATCAAAAGAAGTTGTTGTATTGGAATGATGTTCTACACTTGAAATTGATATTATTAAATTGGAAGATGCAAGACTTTTAACAGAAGAGAGGTTACAAGCAGAAAAAGTATGGGAAGGTGACATTATTTGGAATATGGAAAAAGAAACATGCTCAGAACTAGGTATATTATGTCAAAAATCAATAGGAATTTGTGCGGTGATGGTGCTGCGGTAGCATTGTTGTCTCACAGTAAGTCGTCGTGTTCGATTCTCAGCTAGGGCATCTTCTGTTTGGAGACATGCATGAATGGGTGTACCTTCGTTGAAGGTTGTGCATTAGGGCTGGTAACTCGGCATGTAAAAAGTCTACTGCCAATCATTAGCGGACTGGAGTTCCGCTGTGGCGGCCCCTAACCGAGAAAAGCCGAAAGACACAACAACAACCCTAAAATGTTGGATAGAAAAATAATGATAGATGTGGAAAAAAAGTTCATAGAATTATTGCAGCTCATGGATATGTTACAAAAAAGAAAGAGAGGTAAAAAATAAAATTATATTGGTATAGATATGGAGATAATATTAGTGGGGGACTTCGATTTTGACTTTAGAAAAAGAAGAAAAGAGGGATGGAACATTAAGATAATTCCAGAGATAAAATTTGGAAAGTTATATATATAGATTAAGCAGTAGTTATATAAAATAAACACTATAAAAACAATGCTAGATTATTTTATTATTGTGGAAAGCTTGAAAGTTATACAAGAAGGAATAGCAGTAACAAGATTTTTAGAAATTCAAGAAAAGTGGAGATATTTAATGACATGTAAATGTATTAAAACATTAAATGAAAAAGACTTGAATGAGGAAGATAGAAAAGGGGTTAATCAGTTATGGAAAGAACATGTAGGTGTGAGAATTTTCGATAGGTATTGTATATTTTGGTTGATAAGTTTTAAAGAAAAAATATAAAAGATGATTTTTGGAAAGACGAGATATAAAAAGAAAAAAGAAAACCAAAATATAAAGAATTAAGCACAAAGTAATAAGAAACAATATTTTTTGAAGAAGAGAGGACTGTATGTGAGATAAATCTAGAGAAAATTTAAAAACTGTTTTTAAACAGCATTTTCTACAAGGAAACAAGAAGAGGTTGCAGTATATTTGAATAAGAGAGTAAGAGAAAATAAAATAATATTAAGAGAAATAAGGAATGATAAAGGAGAAAATTTTAAAACACAACAAGAAATAATGGAGGTAATAAAAAAAGACATTTAGAGAGAATAAAATAGAAGAAAAACAGAAGTGGAAAGTTAAAAAGAAATAGCTACAGAGGGCAATGAAATATTAGAGAAAAATAATTGTGAAAGAAATGGATGATATATATTAAAGAAAATAAATATGGAATCAACCACAGAATTTAATGGAACTGAGTATTATATGTGTAAGGATATGAAAGATTATCAAAAAAAGTATTTTGTGGAAGTATTAAAAAAGAAATGTGTGGAATGAACAAGTTTACATAAATAGGAAGGCTGAAGTTAAAATTATGGCAGATGATTTGAGTAAAGCATTTGATAAGATACAAGTTGAAATACTATAATGTGAGTGATAAAATAATAAACTATTTGTTTCATTCTATGAGAATAACAAAGTGAAAATAGTGATAAATGGGTGGCTAAGTAAAGAAAGAAATATAAGACGAGGTATAAAGCAGGGATGTCCAGCAAGTAGTTTTTTTATTTTTATTTGTGTTTAGTATGAATGCAGTGGATAGTAAGATAAATAGAGCCTTAAAAGTAGCCAGATATAGGTTGAGAGAAGGAATTTAAATACCAGTGATATTTGCTTATGCAGATGATATAGTGTTAATATTTAAGAATAAAGAGTAGATGAAAGAAGGGATTAAACAACTTAATCAACTTGTAAAAGCTATTGATATTGTTGTTGTTGTTGTTGTGTCTTTTGGCTTATCCCGGTTAAGGGTCGCCACAGCGGAACTCCGGTCCGCTAATATTTGGTAGTGGATTTTTACATGCTGAGTTACCAGCCCTGACGCACAACCTTCAATGAAAGCACACCCATTCACGCATGTCTCCACACAGAAGATGCTCTAGCTGAAAATCGAACAAGACAACGTCTTGCTGTTAGGCGACAATGCTACCGCAGCACCACTACCGCGGGTTGGACAAAACAGGAGGTATTCCATTTAACAAAGAAATGATAGAGATATTGGTGATAAAACATGGGACTGACTTGTATAGAAAGCAGCAGTGGGAGAATATCATAAAAAATAAGGAATACATGGATTCATGAATAAGGAAAACGTATACGTTGGCATACAAGAAAAAGTATGTTTAATCAATTTGATCTTATTGGGAAAAATTGCATATTTAGCAAGGATGTTCATGCTACCATCATAGTAGGAAAAAGAATTAATGTCAGTTATGATCTCATTTATATTGGGATCAAGGGTAAACCCAATAAGAAGAGGGGTGTTGTATGTGAAAGAAAAGGAAAGAGAGTTAGATTCAATAAATCTGAATATTCGTGCAGCATCATTGAATTTATATAAAGTGCTGATATGGTTAAAAGAAAGTGCTATAGCTTTGATAAGTAAGTGTATTAATGAAAGAAAAATATAAGGAAATATGGGAAAGTGTGGATGTGTTGAAGAGATTGAAAGGGTGTTATATGTGGAAATGAAAGAATATCAAGAGAAAATATTATGGAAAATAAATAATGTAGAGAAAATAGGAAAGAATTGTATTTAAATATAATGGACAGATATTATTGTATCTGTCCATGAAGCAACTAGAAAATGAAAAAAAAAAGAAAAGCTATAAAAACAAGATTTGAGTGGTATAAAAAGTTTTATGAATATAAAGATTTTTGTGGAGATTAACGATAAGAAAGTTATCAATGAAGGCTAATATACCATATAAAAAGACAGGAAAAAGTATGCAATTATTGTGGTGAAACTGAAAACTACAGAACATATTTTCTTGACTTGCAAAAAGATAAAGGAATTGTGGGAAAAGTATCTGAAAATAAGATTGTATAAGGCATTAAAAATCTAGAAGACATAAATCAGAATATTTTAGAATATGGATATTATGATAAAGGACAGAAGGATGCTAAGAACATGATAAGATGTTTGATATTATATGGACTATATGGAATGAAAGATTAAATAATATAAAATACAGTGGGAAATGAATATTTTCAGAAATATTAAGAAGATATGATTTTAGTTGTGGGAAAATCATGGGAAGAAATAAATTATTATATATTATAAAAAAACATTAAATGTATTAAAATGTAGATAGATAGTAAAGTGAAAATGTTTAAAAATATATATAATTGTAAATAGTGTATGATGTATAAATACTATAACTGTGAAATGGTGTTTAATAAAAAAAAATAATCTTTTTGATAGGTGCCATGGGATCTTTTATACCACCAAGCAGATGAGACCTCAGTTTAACATCACATCCAAAGGATGGCACACTCAGGAGTATAGCATACCCCTTATATGATGCAATGCAGTGTTAGAAATTGATCTAACTGGTGTGAGAGTAGAAACCACAGCCTTCTGCACCATAAGCAAGTGTGCTACTTGTTATGCCATTAACACTGTTAATAGTTATAACCAAATTGGAAGTCAGCACATCTGACAAGGAAGAAACATCTGAGTTTCTGTTAACTCCTAAGCATTCTCACTTTCCTTATACTTGGAATTTCTTCTTAAATAAAGGAGATGAACATAATTTCTGTTGTATTATCAAAGAATGTATAGTGCACCCTCCTTTTTAAGTTTTAGAAAGTTTTCTTCCTTTTCTCTTTGGCAATATCAAGACTTTTTTATAATGTTTTATAATAGTTTGTGAGGAACAATATATCATTGTTTTTTATGTTTCAGTTTTGATCTGGGATAAGACCTAAAGCTTTTTGGAGTCTACTAGTCAGTCATGGAAATGTATTGATAGTTATAGTGTGAATACTGCTAGTAATTTCAGACTTTACTTCAGTGATTGTGAACCTGTGTGAAGATTAAAAAAAAAAATCAGTGTAAATAGACTTTGAAAATAACTGGTTTGGCTGCTCTGAAATGAAACGTGACTCAGTTGTCCTAAAAGTTCTGACAGAGTAAACAAAAGTGTAATTTTAGTTTCTGTCGGTTCTTTAGAAAAAAATGTCTCATGTGCACTGGTGACATAATAATTAAGAGTATAAAGATTTGGATTTAGACACATTTTTAAAAGAAAGTGTGACCATTCTGAATTACTCTTGTTTATAGTTCTACATTACAAAGAATGAAAAATATACTTTTTTGCATAAATCTGAAAGTAACTTACATTTCTATGGTTATGGTTCAAGAAAAATTTAGTGGTACACTTCCAATGACTATCTGGAAGGAGTTACCTTCTATTAAATTATCATTCTCTGATAGCTTAATGATGCAGTTTGTTGTGAAATTAAAATGATATTCTAGATAAAACAACTGTGAATTTATGTGTAGTGCAGAAGTACCAAAACTTAAAGTCCTGTCAGCAGTTCATGTTCAGATATGAATTCAGGCTAGTAATAGAGGTATTTGGAGGGGGCATAGTAGGCTGCATCTTACTCTCTTTTTGGCCAAGAAGGAGTTAGTGTTTTCTGCTTTAACACCAACTCTTTGGGCCTTCAGGTAATTGACACTGCAGGAGTCTTGGGAGTACTTGGTTCATCTCATGTATGCATGTTAAATGAGGGTGAGCATGTTGACATAATAGCTCTATTGTAGGGTCATTGCACATTCAAAAGGGGAGGGACTGAGGAAGAAAAAATCCTCTAAAACAGAGTAACATGAGTTGTAAGGTGCATACCACAGAAGGGAGAGACCTGCTTTGATTGTATACAGGCATTATGAGAGACCTTGAAAAAAAAGCACCAGATCAATAAAGCAGAGTCAAAAAATACTTCAACCCCAATAATGTTGTTCAAGCTCTAGCAAGCTGTAACTGGCACCCCTTGAAAAATGCTTAATCTAGATGATGCTGTATCCTACTTTAACTCGACATTCCTCAGCATACTTAACCACCATGCACCTCCCCCCCAAACTGTAAGAATTAAATCTAACTATGCCCCTTGGCTACCCAAAGAGGATAGATCTCTACTACACAACAGAGACAAAGCCTGGTCTAACTGGAAGAAATCAGGCAGTCCTACTCACAAACAAAAATATACAGAGCTCAGGAATAAAGCAAAGAAAATCATTAAAGGAGACAAAATTAGCTGCTACCACAACATTCAAAATAGATATCAAACCAACCCTAAAAAATATTGGGCAATAATCAACAAAGTACTTTACTCAGGAAACGCTGACACCCCTGCCCCTTCAACCACTGACAGCTCTACAAACATAGCAACTCAGTTCAACAGGTTCTTTCCATCCTAAACCTAGCAAACTCTCAAAAGCCTTCATCCACAGTCAGGCCACCCAAAATCAACACCACCATTCCATCCTTCTCATTTCAACCTGTCATCATGTCCACTGTAAAAAAAATGCTCAACAAACTAAAACCCACAGCCCTTGCCTCCGATAAACTACTGGCTGAGTTCTTAAAGATTGCCACTAGTGCAATTGCATATCCTGTGACAAGTTTCATTCATCACTCCATAGCTGAAAACCTAGTCCCCCACCTCTGGAAAATTTCATATATCACCCCACTCCACAAGGGAGGGAACTCAAAAGACCTAACCAATTACCGGCCAATTGCTATACTCTCCCCCTCTCTAAAATCCTCAAAAGGTATATACACACACAAATCATGACCTTCCTAAACTCTAATAACCTACTGACAAATACACAACATGGCTTCAGACCATCACATAGCACTACTACAGCCCTTATGTCTTTCACACAAACAGTCAACAAATATAGGAACAATGGTAAACATGTCTCATCTCTATTCTTAGACCTCCCCAATGCCTTTGACATGGTTAATCATTACAAACTCATCTCTGAAATAAGTCTAAGCCCACCAGCCATTTCTTGGTTTAGAAATTACCTCACAGGCAGACAGCAGGCTGTCCAGTGGCACCATGAGCTCTTCCCACTACCACCAGTTTCACTAGGAGTCCCACAGGGGTCAGTTCATGGTTAACTACTCTTTTCTATTTTTGCTAACAAGTTACATACTGTCACACTTCATGCATCTGTCATTCAGTATGCATATGATTCCACGTTCATTTATGCTTCCTGCTCCCCCTAAGCATTGCTACAACAAACGCAATCCTCTTTTCTTGAAGTAGAAAAATGTCTCACTGAATCACAATTAATATTAAATCCTAACAAAACTCAGCTAATTATCTTTCCACTCACACATCATTCAACTCATAACATTACATTCAACATAACATCCAGTAATAACACAGTGATATCTCCTGTAAACCACACCAAACTGCTGGGAGTTGTTATAGACAGCAACATGAAATTTGACATACATATATTCAATACCATAAAGAAAATACACTTGCCATGCTATACAGAAACAAGCAATTCCTAACCGACTCGACCAGGTCCACTATTGCACGCACCCACCTCATCTCCACTCTGTTGTATGCCTCACCAGTTTTTCCCAACCTCAGAAAATCCAATCTCTCCAAGCTGCAAGTCTGTTACAATAAAACTGCCAAATTTGCAACAAATACCCCTCACAGAACATACCACCGCATTCCCCTTAAATCACTTAACTGGTTGGAACACCCCCCCTCATTCTTTACAATTAACTTACACTAACCCACAAACTAATTCACTACCATGACAAAACCTGTGCTCTACAAAACATACTACACCCTACCACCAAAACTAGACTCCTATGATCAAAAACTTTTGTTACATGTGTCCAAACCCAAGAATTCTGCAGGTATAGCCCTCTATAGTAACTCTATAGCCAAACATTGGAACAAACTTCCCACTAACATATCACACATAACTTCTACTGCCTCCTTAAAAAAGGCATTAAAATCCCACCTACAGCAATCTTGACTCTGCAACCATGACAACCCTGATTAAACCATTATACGATCCCCTGCTCTATTATCACTTCCCAATCCCAGCACTTACTTCTCCCGTATTCAACTCAGCACAGCTCTTCGTGGTGTCCTGCAGAGTTCTACAAGCAGCAGAGAGCAAAAGAGTGACTTTTTTCTGATTTAAGTATTTTTTTTTCTGGCTTTTTGATTATTTATTGCTTAGCGACTGCATTTTCGCCTGTTTATACAGCTCTGCATTCTATTTAAACTGTTTTTGTGTTGATTAACTGTTTTGCACTTTTAAAAAAGTTATTTGTTGCTTAATTTTACCTGTAGGCTAACACACTCAAGTGTGCTAGCTGTTTAAAAGCATTTATAGCATTTACTGTTTGTTTTTCCTCTGTTTTCTGTAAAAAAAAAAAAAAAAAAAAAATCTTGTTTTCCCACCTTACTGAACTAGAATAGTCCAGTCTTCAGAGTTTGCTGATCTCTGGGCTTTGGCTTGGTTCCTGTGCTATTCCATATCCTTATTTGGATAAAGGGAAGCTTCTTTGTTCACCAGTGGGAGTGGGGAGCACTGAGCAGCCTATTTGTCCCTAGAGCAGTGGTTCCAGCCAGAAACTTGTAGTCTATTGGCCATTTTGGGTCAATTCCTAGGTCTTTTCAACCCCCTGCTATAAAGCCCGCTTTAGCGAGCTTTGGCGTGATTTAGCGCGGAGTTGCCCATAGAGCACCATTGGGCAGCGCTGGTTAAACAAGGTTAAACTATTTCTGGCTCCGTAAAGTCTGCTCTTCAATTTTCCCTTAGAACTTCTCTACTTGCAATCTAAACAGTCTATTCTGTATCTCAAAAGCTCAGCACTTGCTCCTAAAGCATTTTTATATAGGTAAAGTACTTGTATACTAAACAAAGTACTACATTAGCCTAGAATCCCCTTGAGTACCCATTTCCCTATAGGTCCCTTCTGACTCAGTTACACAGCAAACTTTTTCACTTTTTATAGCATGTCGAAGGGTCAGTTGCTAGCATCCTCTCCTGTTCAGCTGGTGAATCTGGGCATCTTGAGGCAATGTTACAATTGCCTCATGTACACAGACAACCCACTCCTTCTCCCACAAAACACAAATACATGTGAGAGATGCAACTATATAGCCAAACTGGAGGCTGAGCTCTCTCAACTCAGGACTGGCAAGACCAGACAGGAGGAGAAGGAAACCACGCACACCACAAACCCAGTTTCACATAGAACTATCACAACTGCAAAACAAACACATAAACACACAAAGACATACTGGAGGCACTGATCAAAAATCTACCAAAACTACAGAGGCCTCCAAAGCAGACACCCAAGCAACTGCCACCTCAAGACATAAGACATGCAACACATAGTTCTCAAAGTCAGTGTGCTAAACAGTCCCAGCCCTTAAGGCCAAACACAATGCCAGACACACTTGTTATAGGTGACTCCATAGTCAGACACACTGACGTCCCACTCACCAGATTGAACAAGGAAAAGATCACAGTTAGCTGCCTGTCAGGCGCTAGAATCCGCCACATAACACAAGCACTCAGGTCACTCCACAGCAAGTACAAGTATGACTCAGTCATTGTCCATGCCGGTGTGAACGACCTGAGACGTACCTCCCTGGACTACATGAAAAGAGACATAGAGGAGCTCTCAGATTATGTAGCCCAGGCCGGTATGACCCTGACCCTGAGCAGTATCCTACCCTCACCAAGAATGATGCCACAATACAGAGACAAAATGATCAGCTTTAATAATTGGCTTAATTACTGGTGTCATTCTAAGGGGATCCAATGTCTGTCTGCCTGGGATGACATGCTTGACAAGCCACACTGCTTCGCAAGGGACGGCTTGCACCTGTCACCCCTGGGCTTCCGGATATTGGCAAAGGCTCTTGCCAGCCCCATAGTGCCTTTTTAGGCAAGGCTCAAATGATAAACCTACCGCCCTAGAAAACAAAAATGGAGAAAACTAAGGGTAATACTGCTCAATGCCAGAAGTCTAAACCTCAAGATGCACGCCCTCAAAGCCCTCCTCAGTATGGAGAACATCGATGTTTGTGCTGTGACTGAAACCTGGTTCAAGGCTCCTGAGAGCACCCCAGCACTATCAGGTTATACCTCATATCATGGGTTCCCGCCCCAAAATCCGGACCGCACTACAAAACGAGCGGCCGTATCCATATTCATAAAGGATACCCACACCTCCAGGTTAGTGGCAACACACGAAGCATCGGAGACCATCCAGGTGCAATTAACCATAGGTAAAACTGCCCTACAGTTTGTAACATGCTACAGACCACCTTCTCAAACTCAGGAAACCCACACAGCCTTCCTGAAGACACTGGAGAGTATAAATGACTCTCCAAACACCATCATATTGGGTGACTTCAACTACCCAAACATAGGCTGGGAACATTACTCAAGCCCCAACACCCTAGCCCAAAGGTTCCTTGAGTTCATAAACTCAAATGCTATGGAACAACTAGTCACTATTCCCACAAGAGGAGAAAATATACTAGACCTGATCATCACAAACATGGGGACAAAATGCTCCACACCGGAAGTATATCCCTCATTGGTGAGATCAGACCATAAATTAATCTCACTGGAGATCCACATTCCGCCCCCACCCCCAGCAAAAAAGACCACAGTGAAGAACTTCTCAAAAGCAAACTTCACACTTCTTAAGACTGGAGTGGTATCCTTCAAGGCCCCTGAGCCAGTGGAAACCACAACCCACGCTGCTGAAACCCTTACAAATGCCTTCTATGAGCACATCCAGGAATGTATGGATCAAGCAATCCCTAATAAAATCAAGACCTTTTCCACCAAAGGCAGGCGCCCAGTTTGGTGGACTCCAGCCATAAACAAACTCTACAACAAGAGGAGAAAGCTACTACATGACAGAGCAAAATCCCTAAATGGGAAGGCATCTCTGATCAATACTAGCAAAAAACTACGATCACTCATAAAATCATCCAAGGCCAACTTTGAGAGAAAAATCGTTAATGACACAAAAGACAATCATAAAGCCTTCTTTAGCTATGTTAGAAACCTGGGTGGAAACTCCCAGATATGCTCAGAATTAGTCCAAAATGATAAAAATCACTGAACCCACAGACATTGCCAACATACTGGCAGACAGGTTCAGTGCAAATTTCTCCCTCCCCCCCCCAAAAGGGGAAATATCTATCCCACCAGAGTCTAGCCTCCCAAACATCTCAGATGCCCAGGTGAGAGCTGCTCTCTCTAAAGCAAAAACACAGCATCAATGGGACCGGACGGTGTCCCCGGCTGTGTGCTACACGAACTCAATGAGGAACTAAACCCACACATAAGGCTGCTGTTTAATCTTAGCCTTACTACAGGATACGCACTCCAAAGAATGGCGTGACGGCAACTGTGGTCCCACTCCACAAAGGCGGTGCTTCTACGGACCCTGAAATTACCGCCCCATAAGCTTGACGAGCCTTGTCTGCAAAGCTATGGAGAGGATCATAATGGAACTCATAAATAAAGACATTGGGGACCTACAGACACTGGATCCTACCCAATTTGGCTTTGTCAAGGGCAGATCCTGCCTCTTGAACTTGGTAGACTTTTTCGAAACAGTCACTAAGGCCATTGATGAGGGTAAGGCAGTTCACACAGCCTACCTTGACCTAGCAAAAGCATTCGACACAATACCCCACTCGGGCATCATAGAAAAGCTCACCAGCTTAGATGTAAACCCATATGTCACAAGATGGGTTGCAAACTGGCTCAAGGACAGAACACACAGGGTTAGATTTTTTGGTGCCATGTCAGACTCTAAGCCAGTCACGAGCGGTGTCCCACAGGGCTCAGTCCTGGGCCCCCTCTTGTTCGGCATTTATTTTTCTGAAGTGCAGGCAAACATAGGGGGATTGTGGCTGACAAAATTTGCAGATGACTGCAAACTGGGCACCATAATTGACACTCCATCAGACACAGACATCCTCCAGAAAGGTCTCATAGAAATGGATAACTGGTGCCAGAGCCATTGCCTTAAGCTAAATGCCAAAAAATGTATAGTCATACCCTTTGGGAAAAACAAGATAACCCCTAATTACCACATAGGTGGTAATCCATTAAACACGGAAGAAGTTATCAGGGACCTGGGGACCCAAGTTGACAGTAACCTCTCTTTTGACACTCACATTGCCAAAGTGGTTAGGAAGACCTTCTACATTGCCCACCTGATCATGAAGGGATTCACATCCAGATCAGGAGAGGTCATTGTACCCCTGTACTCTTCACTTATCAGACCAATGATTGAGTACAACGACCATTCGGAATGTACCTTACCCGACACCTGCAGCAGTTGGAAAGACCCCCAAAAGTTCCTCACCAAAAGGATAAAGGCTCAAACATATGTCATACGATGCCCGACTGAAGAAACTCCAGCTCTATTCAGTCGCATACCATCTGCTCAGAGGTGATCTGTGCCTGACATACAAGGCCATGTCCAACCCGGAATTAATGGATATGCTCCACCTCAAAAATCCAAATCCACCAGAGCCACGAGAGCAAGAGACTTAAACCTCAACACGGGTATAAATAGGACGTGCTGGAGGGACAGATTCATCACCCAGAGACTCCCTACACTATGGAACAGAATCCCAGTCCATGTGAGGCAGAGCCCCTCACTGACTCTGTTCAAGAGAAATCTTGACGATTGGATGGGAGATCATAGGTTTACCCCGGGAATCATCTCTGTATCACTGCTGGACAGAGGCACAGCAAACTAATGGGTATAGTATTCTCATCCTAAGGGGTGGTGAAAGCCACACACACTCTGGCTAGGCTTATAAATGCCCTAGGGCAGATAGCCTAGTATGAACCTATGAACCTATGAACCTATGAACATATCTCCTTCCTCATCTATCATACATTTATTAACCCCTCACCCAGTCTTTCTACACCAAACCACTCTG
The DNA here is from genome assembly GCF_019279795.1 of Protopterus annectens. Classification (NCBI taxonomy): domain Eukaryota; kingdom Metazoa; phylum Chordata; order Ceratodontiformes; family Protopteridae; genus Protopterus; species Protopterus annectens. The sequence goes on along the minus strand of NC_056733.1, from coordinate 1,504,536,423 downwards.
TATCCTTCACATTTATTTCCCCCTCCACACTGGTTATGCATTAGTGTAAACCCCTAAATATGTTTATATTACCTACTGCACTCAAAGACCCCCCCTTCTCTCAAGCCATTACTTCCCCAATAACACTCTTTGTTCTGCTGTCATTTACCCCTCTCCCTCCCTTCTTACACTAACTTTATTTAATCCTCATTGTTAAGATCCTGTGAATCAACATAGATTACCAGACATTTAGAAAATATATATATAAACTGTTAAAAATCAGTAATTAAATACTCTATGTAAATCTTTCTATTTTTTACACTAAGACCAACTTACCACTGCATACTGATATTACTGTATTTCAAAATGTCTTACATAAACTAAACTTTATGACAAGAAAGTTATATACACTGTATTAGGAGCTTTTCTTCCCGGGGCCTCCTCTGAAAAAGGACCTGTGTCGATTCAGACCTTCCCGGTTAGCAAATGTACAATAAATAAATAAATATGGTCTTCAGTTTGTTTGCCCTTCTTTTCTTCATTTTTTTATAATAAATGTATGCACATTTGTTAGATATATTTTCTCATTCTTTTATGTAGCCTTCTGTGTGAATTACACATTCTTTAAGACTATCACCTTACTCAGGGCATCAAGCCAGTTTAGTTGTTTTGTTTAGCATAATTGTTGAATTCTACAGTACACTATGAGGCATTTTTTGAGGAAAGGTCACTGCAATAACCTCCTCCCTCTTCTGACAAAAGCAGGTGGCTAGCTTTCCTTAAATTAATGTGTTTTGCTTCAGTCACTGATGCTCCCTACAGAACATGGTGTTCACAAGCATACTGTACCATTTGCATGGAACACAGAAATCATGCTGCCTTTAATTAGGAAATTAAGTGGACCATGAAGGATTGCCTGAGTAAATAGACATGATTTGTACTAACTTTGATGGAAACATTAGCTGTCATTTGATTTTTTTTCTCTTTGGCATACCAATTAAAGAATCACAGAAAAACTGGACAGGTCATCTACATGTCCATCTGTTCTGCTTAATGGATGCTATGTATTAAATATAGCTGTCATACCAATGTATTAATTTATTCTTCACAGCAGGGAGGCACATCTACTTCCATTTCAGGGCACATGAATTCATAAATGAAAGCTTCATAGTAATTTCAATATTAAAAGTGCACCTGTGTTCAGAAAGGAAAAGGATGTACGTACTTTCAAGAATAAAATCCTTTAAAGTTTATTAGTTCACTGGCAAATAAGTGGTGCAGTGAATTCGTTTTGTTATTTTTCTACAATAATTGACTTGATTTTTGTTCCTGCCTTCTCTTTCTTTCCCTTACACAATCTGAGTATTAAATATTAAATTAAAAAATGTTTCTCCCTTTGTTTAGCTTCCATTTACACATAAGTAATGTCTCTTAGGATTCTAATACACATTTAGTTTATACCATACATTCCATCCAACACTAATTTGGAAATGTTCATGCATACTTGATACCCTTTTACTGATTTTGTACATATCAGCGATGGAAAAGTTTTATATTAATTAAGATGCCTTCTGCTTCAGTTATCAGAATAAAACTGTTTGATACTTAACCAGTCAGAAAGGAATTTAATTCATACGGGACAGTAAAGAGCATAAATTCAAACATCACATAACAATAAGATTTAATGCATTTATAGTAACTGTGAGGTATTTTACTATTAGAGAAACTAGATTATAATTCTTCAAAGTAGCCAAGTTCTTCCCCTTTCATGACTAAACTTTTATGCTTTTGTCATAAACCTATTTGCACTGTTTGTTTAACAAATAAAACATTTAGTAAAAGTGATTCAGTGTGGAAATAAAGTTATTTTTCACAGTAAATGGAAATACTGCTACAGCTTTTTGCAGAGCCACACATATCCCATGAGTGGAAGAACTCCCTGGTCAGCCTCAGTAAGAAGCTGAGATCCCTTATAAGATCCTCCAAAGCTAGCTACGAAAACAAAATCACCACTGATTCTAAGGACAACCACAAAGCATTCTATAGCTATGTCAAGAATCTCAATGGCAACACCCTGAACTACTCTGAGTTACAGCACAGCAGCACGAAAATTACAGAACCAACTGATTTTGCCAGCATCCTGGCAGATAGGTTCAGTGCTAACTTTACCCCCCTCACCCCCTAAAGGGCCCATATCTATACAGGAAGAATGCAGAGTCCTCATAACTACAACTACGTAGGTAAAACTGCACTCTCTAAAGCCAAAAACACAGCATCCATGGGACCGGACAACATCCCAGGCTGCATTTTACATGAGCTTCAGAACGAACTGGCTACCCACCTAAGCACCATGTTCAGTCATAGCCTCACATCAGGTTTTGTACCCACTGGATGGCGTGCAACAACAGTTATCCCACTCCACAAAGGGGGAGCCACCACTGATCCCAGGAACTATTGCTCTATTAGCCTGACGAGCCTGGTATGCAAGGCCATGGAGTGTATCATCATGGAACTCATAAACAAAGACATTGGTAACCTCCAAACTCTGGATCCCACCCAGTTCGGGTTTGTGAAAGGTAGATCATGCCTCCTGAACCTGATCGACTTCTTTGAAGCAGTCACCAAAGCCGCAGATGAGGGTAAGGTGGTTCACACAGCCTATCTTGACCTCGCCAAGGCTTTCAACACTATCCCCCATTCTGGAATTATAGCTAAACTCACTAAATTAGGTATAAATCCCTACATCACAAGATGGGTTGCCAACTGGTTCACTGACAGTACCCACACTGTAAAAGTTGCAGACTCCAAATCTGACCTCAAACCAGTGACAAGTGAAGTTCCACAGGGTTCAGTCCTGGGACCTCTCCTGTTTGGTATCTACTTCTCTGAAGTACAGGCTAACTCAGAAGGCCTCTGGCTAACGAAGTTCACAGGTGACTGCAAGCTAGGAGCCATAGTCGAGTCCCCAAATGATGTGTAAATCCTACAGAAGGGCTTCGCTGAGACAGATGCCTGGTGTCAGAGCCATGGCCTCAAGCTCAATGCCAAAAAGTGCATTGTCATTCCCTTTGGTTAAAAACTCTGTACCCATGAAATACTAAATAGACAGCAGTCTACTTAACACCGAATGTCTGATAAGAGACCTTGGGACCCAGGTGGGCAGTAGTCTGTCCTTTGATAGTCACATTGCCATAGTAGTCAGGAAGTCCTTCTATGTAGCACACCTCATCATAAAAGGGTTCTCATCCAGGGAAAAAGAGGTCATTGTTCCCCTCTACTTGACACTCATTAGACCCATTATAGAGTACAGTGCCCTTTTGGAATGTACCTCACAAGACATCTGCAGCAGCTGGAAAAGCCACAGAAGTACCTTACAAAGTGGATTACTGGCCTCAAACAGATGCCCTACACTGACTGTCTCAAAAAACTCCAGCTTTACTCCGTAGCATATCGCCTACTCCGAGGTGATCTCTGCCTAACATATAAAGCTATGTCAAACCCAGAGCTGTTGGACATGCTACACCTAAAGAAATCCCAACCCTCCGAGCTACACGCTCTAGGGACCTAAACCTTGTCACCACAATAAACAGGACATGCTGGAGGGATAGATTCCTGTCCCAGAGACTTCCCATACTCTGGAACAGACTACTCATGTAGCTCGGAGGATTGGGATTTATTTAGGTGTAGCAAGTCCAATAGCTCTGGGTTTAACATAGCTTTATATGTTAGGCAGAGATCTCCTTGGAGTAGGCGATATGATACAGAGTAATGCTGGAATTTTTTGAGACAGTCAGTGTAGGGCATCTGTTTGAGGCCAGTAATCCTCTTTGTGAGGTACTTCTGTGGCCTTTCCAGCTGCTACAGATGTCTTGTGAGGTACATTCCAAAAGGGGTGTTGTACTCTATAATGGGTCTAATGAGTGCCAAGTAGAGGGGAACAATGACCTCTTTTTTCCTGGATGGAAACCCTTTTGTGATGAGGTGTGCCACACAGAAGGATTTCCTGACTATTGTGGTGATGTGATTATCAAAGGAGAGACTACTGTCCACCTGTTTTTTTGTAAATCATTATGTAGAATTAGAAATGACATTTTTTTTAACTAACTGCATATTATCTTTGTATGCTTCCACTGTTCTACTAATTTATAACTTTTGTATAACATTTGTATAATTGCCTATATTTTGTGGAGGTTTTCTTCCTTTGTATCCACTGAAAATGGGCTCCTCCAGGCCCAATGAACTATCCTGGTCATCAAACTGTAATAAATAAATAAATAAATAAATAAATACATTTAGATGTCAGTGTTTGTGTGGTATTAACTGAATATGTTTAGTCTCAATATATTTGTACACTACTTCATGTACAATTCTAGATGCAACCACATTGAAACTGATACATTTCAGTTCATTACTGACAATTTCATAAAGGTCAGATCATTCAGGAAATTTTCAGACCCAAAGATGTAAAAAGAAGTACCAGTTCATCCACCTTAGTCATCAAACTAAGCAGAATTATGAATGCACAATAAATCATTTGTTGAAGCTTCTGTTCTGGGTTTTCTTGTATTACCCCATCATCTATATACAGTAGCCTTGTTTATCTGTCACCTTTGGCATTTTTACTAAGGTAGTCCAGCACCAGTCTGTACAGCAGTGGGCTCAGAGTTGAATCTGATGCACACTCCTTCCCATTTGGAGCCCACCTGTGAGTCTGAGCACTATTCATACTTGCATCATTCAGTCCTTGTACATAGCCTACACTTATTCTAGTAATGTTTCTGAGACATGGAACTAACACAGGACTGCCCAAATCAGCTTTCTTGGGAGTCGGGACCTTGTCATATGCTTTCTCCAAGTCACAGAATGCCTGTTTTGTCTCTTTCCTTATCTCTGTCTTCTACTACACTATTTATATTATTGCAAGCATCAGGTCAAATGTGTTGCATCTTGATCTAAATATGAACTGCCCATCTTCAATGTTATTTTCTTCTACTCAGCATACTCATTTATCAGTCACAGTTTACCCCACTGTCTCGCAGTGTGGCAGGACCTGATACCTCTGTACTGCCCACAGTTGTGAATGTCCCCCATTGTTTTCATAACCAGCATTACAGTATATATTTTATTGTCATCTGGGATACATATCTCTCTGCCTCTCTCTCTCCATACCTTGTAGATTATCCTCAGATGCTATTTCTCCACTGACTCACCCAACATCTTGATGATGTCTGCCTTGACTTTACCTGAGTCTGCAGTTTTTCTTATCTTTATTTTCCTTAGTGCTGCTTTTACTTCATTTGTGGATTCATTTTCCCCTTTCATTTTAGGCTGTGCATGAGTAGTACAACCTCTGTGGGGTTTTCTTCCTTCAAAAGCTACTGGAAGTCCTCCTTGTATCTGCTTGTCATGTCCTCCAGCCTGGTAAAGGAGTCAGGCATGAGTTAAGTGGGTTTCCCACAGCTATCATAATGTTATGTCTTGCTTGGGGAAAATTTAATTCTGAAAGGCCTGATTTCTCCCTTGATTTTAGTTGATTTCTGTAAATGGTTCGACTGCAGTTACAATACAGCTAAAGAAATTTCATTGTGAATGAACACCTAATCTCTACAAAGGAAGTCACCTTATGTTGCACAGAGAGATAAAACATTAGTTATGACCTGACAATCCAAGTTTGATTAGCAACTCAGGCAATTGTTGAAATTTGTAGGGACCAAAGAATGAATGATGAGGGTAAATGTGCTCACATTTCCCAGGATTGATGGCCTGGGGATGAAGTGGCTAGGGATAGACCACTTATGTTGTACTAGTGGAGGCCAGTGCAGAGAGAATGGTTGGGTTGACTAAGTGGATAGATTGGGGGAGTGTATCCACTCCCAATATTGACACCTTATATCTCGCTTCAAACTCCAAAAATGATACCAGCTTGTATATGTGGGCAGGGTCAAAATACTTTTAAGCTAATATTGCTTCTGTATGCAGCTATGATGCCCCTGCTCTCAGTCAGTAATCAAGGAGCCTTAATCCTCACTACTGACACTGGAGGGGGAGGTTTACTTGGAATAAAAATAGATGCTCACAGTACTTCCAAATACAGCTCTTTCCACCAAGCACAATTTCCCTTAAGAGCACACAGGGAACACACTCATTCCAGGGGCTAGGTTTTCCTCTCTCTCCCCCAGGCCCCCAATAAGACTCCCCACTGGCACAACTGTAGAGTTGAGTCCTCAGCCAATTGTTCCAAGCCAAGACCTCCAACACCCTCTCTGTGAAACCACTGTTCTTTGTCCCTGATCCAAGTAGCTGACATGCACTCTTTGATATTAGATTTTCACACACACACACACACACACACACACACACACACACACACACACACACACACACACACACATTGGAAAGGCTGGCACAGATTTACTAGCTCTGCTACCTTTGCCCAAACTATAAGGTAATTGTACTGCTACATCTAAGGCTGTTACAAGGGTTCCCAACTATACTGGGTAAAATTAATGCTAATACAAATGGTAGTGTTTGACCAAAGGAGCAAGGCTTTCAGGAGTGACCACAGTATCACCAAATAAATATTAATTACTCTCAAAGGTTAAACATTTTCTAGAAGATCAACCACAATGAAAAGTTTAAATATACTTAATAATAAATAATAAAAAGTGCATGAAGATGCTGAATATCTGTTTACAATAAAAACAGAGTTTCAACCACAGGAAATATTAAAAATGAGACAGATGGATAGATTCACACAGATACATAAAAACAGTACTTAGCTAACCTCACTATGTTTTCCTAAGTGATCTAAAGAATTACTATTCCCTGGCAACATGAAGTGGGTGAGTGGTCTTTCTTTGTCAAGTTTAAAAAAACAGACTACCCTTAGACCTCTCTCTCATCTAGTATTAAAACATCATTTCAGTTCTGGATTACAGAATCACATCACATGTATCTGGTCATCTGAATATGGTTCCCTCACTACCCCCCTTTACTAGAAACTGAACCATAATTTAGCACATGGGTGTTACCATACACACAGATAGAGCTTTGCTGAGATGTGTTATAGCATCTGGAAGCTATAAAACCATTTCAAAACTTCCACCTTTCCAGTTTAGCAATTAGTTCACCTCCTACAGTAGAATTCCTAGTCCTGGTTTTCACAGGCATTTTGTCTCTGGCTGCAAACAGAGCTATAAGATACAATCTTTATAGCCTAAACCAGATAATATAATTTCAGACTGTTTTTCAGAGTTAGCTGGACTGAGATTAACCTCTTCTCTTCCAGTATCCTCTGTTACAATATATTAATTACTACAGTTAAAATACAGTTTGACATACAGGCATATTTCTTTTCTGTCCAGCAGGATCCACTGTTGGTACAGTTTTAACACAAGCAGCATTACAAATACTTTTTCACCACAATCATATGTACAAATCAGATTGATATACAAATGACATACACTTCTTTAAAAAACTCTAGCTAGCTATGCTGGCATATGTTACGCATCCACTGCACTAACTCTCCTGGCATAGCTGGCAATACCTAACATCATCACAGCAGCATTGGTGCCTTCTAGTCTCAATTACCTCTTGAGGAAGCTCTCTAGGGAACCTGATCACCTTGGCCCAAAACTGACTAAAGCCATCAAAAATAAAGTGTCCATATTTTGGAGTGAGATGGAGAACACGGAAGCCATGCCGCAGCTATGATATGAACAACCCCAACCATGTAAGAAAGAAGCCCACAGGAGAAAATATCTCTAGAAAAAAAAGTTTCTGTAGCTTACTGTAATTATCAACTCTGCGATTCTATGCTTTTAATAAACCATCCCTTTACAGGTGTCTAGGAAATGGAGATGATTAGGAAAATCAGGCAGGATAAAGCACATGTAGGGGTACAACCCCATTTTATGTATAAAAATAAGAAGAATTTACAACAGTCTTTATGCTATCCTAGACTGTATACACAAGTGTTTGATATGCCAAAGGTATGCATAAATGTGGACATTGTGCGCAGTGTCAATTTGTGGATGAATCTTTATTCTTTAGGCACCCAGAAATTGGATACCTTTGGCAATTGAGAGCAGCAGCAGACTGTCACACTAAACACGTGGTCTATGTGGCACATTGTGTAATACGTTTTAAGTTCTACATTGGAAAAACGAATAGACATTTACGTGAACGGATTAGGGACCATATGTATTGTATTACTAAGAAATATGATTATAGTGCATTAGCTAAGCACACTATGTTGATGGGTGAGAACCACAGATTTTTATTTCAAGTTTTATATGTATTAAGTGAGAATGGTAGGATGGGGGATAAGACAAATATGGTTGAAATGATAGAGTTGCAGTGGATTCTTAGATTGAGTGCCCATAGGGGGCACGGACTTAATGACAGTATTCCACTTAAAACAGTTTTGAAATCTAGAAGATTACAAAAGAAAAAGAGTGAGAGTCAATGTGGGGCAGATGGGATAGAATATAATGCATAGAGATAGATTCTTTATGCATATATATATATATATATATATATATATATATATATATATATATATATATATGTGTGTGTGTGTGTGTGTATAAAGGGAATTTTTAACTTCCAATATGCGTATTTTAGGAATGAAATGTAATGTGAATGTTATTATAAGCTTATGGTTTTATTGCTTCATTGTGTTTTTCTGTTTTTCAAAGTATTATTCCTTTAAGGGTTACTGCGGTGGTAGTGCTGCGGTAGTGTTGTCGCCTCACAGTTAGACGTTGCCCGTCCGATTTTCAGTTAGAGTGTCTTCTGTGTGGCGACATGCATGAATGGGCGTTCCTTCGGTGAAGGTTGTGAGTTAGGCCCAGCAAGCCAGTACGTAAAAATCTACTGCCAATCATTAGCGGACCGGAGTTCCGATGTGGCGACCCCTAACCGGGAAAAGCTGAAAGACACAACAAAAACAACAACAGCATTCCTTTAAGGGTTAATTGGTTAGTTTTGGAGGGCTTTTTTAGAGAAATGATTGGATGTAATGTGTATATGCTGCTATTTAAATAGATTTTGGTCTAGTGATGGTTGTCTGATGAAGCAATTTTTATTGCGAAAGCGCTTACAAATAAATCAACTGTTTTTATTGATATACTGCCTCTATGGATTTCGTTTTTTGGATTGTCTCCTTTTCCTCTGCACAAGGGATTTTTTTACATTTTTACTTTGTTTGTTTTGCTGCTGGGGTTTATTTCATCTAGGAGAAGAGTTGAATTATTTGTTCTCACAAAATCAGATGTCTAGTGGTGACATAGCTATTATAAAGCAATTGGCATATATCTGGCATCTATATCACGTTATCGAAAGTTTACTTAATCGAATCAATAAAGGTCGAACTTTATTGATCGATTAAGCAAAACATGGAATAACATAAAAAAAATGTAAAAAAAAAAAAAAATGGTGTAGGCAGGGGGCAAGCCCATCTGCACCCCCCATGTGGGAGGCTGTACCCCCCATACCCCCCTACTTAAATATACCAACTCCGAGACCACACTACATTGAGGTAAATGGAAATATCCCCTTATGGAGATTTCCATTTACTTGCACGATGTTCTTCACTTTCGATATTGTCGTGCCGGTCTATATCAGACTCGATATTGTCAGCTTATGACAACGTGATGTAGACCCTATATCTGACCCACATGGATAAAGCTATCACTAAATTTATATGGCCTTAGTAGCTTTGTTAAAAGAATAAGATTTTATTTATTTATTTTTGGCTTAGAATTAAAGCATAATTTTTTGTCTGCAGGAGTCCAGTCTTCTTTAACAAGTTCACTAAATTTTTATATTCTACAGTAGTGCTTGCATCCTACCTCTGCAGAAAGCATAGTAAAAACGAATTCTTATACAAAGAGGCTTCTGATGTCCTGATTGTAGGCATGAATTAATGCGAATTATCAGGACCTACTGCTTCTCAGGAGTTGTTGCAGAGTATGATAGAAGAAGAACCACAACTGCATTTTAGTTCAGCATTGACAATAAGGGCAGGCACAGTGTGAAAGCCAGTTTACACTTCTTTTAGGTTTTGCTTTGGAAGTCTGTTCATGGGGGAAGGGTCAACACAACTGTCAGTCGTACAAGCACAAGTCCTGTTAAAATGCCCAGGTTCTCAACCCTCATAAAATATTTGTGTGTCACTTTCAGGATGAGTACCTCTTGGAATTAGGCATCCAGCTATGCCTAGGCTCTCCAAGCTGTAATAATTTCTTTCTATTTGTGGGTTATAGTAACATCGCTGAAGAACACTTGCCTGTATATAACTCTTTGAATGAATTTTTGGTTTAAAGTGGTATCGCCCTTGGTTTCTCCTTACTGTTTCCTGTTCTTTTGTAGCTTCCACTTTTAGCCCTGTTATATCCCCAGGGCCAAGCAGTTGCAAAGCATTTATATTACTGTATCAAAGTTTCAAGACATATTGGAAGAAATAATAAGTCATTTTGCACATTAGACAATAATTCTTTAATCATACTGGGGATACCTTGACATTTTATTTAAGAATCAAACTACAGCTCTGTGTTAGCTACATATGGTCTACATGCAATGAAAAATGAACCTCATTTAGGAAATCCTTAGGCTGATACATAGTAACATTGGGAAAATTAGGAACCCCATATACCTTGACGGTCAACATAGCCTGCAGACAAGACTCTCACAAATTATAGGTCAAAAAGTTAAGACTGAACTACAGAAATTAAAGCTAAATAAGAGCCAAATGATAACCAAGGCATGTAGTAGTTCCCCCATGGTTCAACCATGGTTCAAAAAACAATAACAGAACTCAACTCGCATACAGATTATAAAAGTCCATGATATCACATGGAAAGCACAATAAGTGTTTAGAGAATCTCGAAGGCATTTCATAAACATTACCAAGTTATAATTCCATCCAGTCTCAAACAATAGGATGTTTCTTTTATGATTTTTGAACAATCACATCATACCATGATTGCAAATGGCTAAGTTATCCAAATGTAGTGCTCAAACTCTCATGCAGAAGTATAAGACACCATGGTTAAACTTATAAAAAAGTTACCAGGTCAGCTTACCTTCATATGCCCTCACTGACTCAAATCATTATTGCATCAATATTTCTACACTACAGAATCCTGAAAGCCCTCCCTTCTTGCAGCAGGCTTACAACTCTCCAGTTCTAAATCCCAGGAAAAATCTTGCTTTTTGTAGCTTTCTACTGATTTCAGTATCCTGTGTTATTCACTATTACTTAGTACTCATCTGTTCCCCAACTGGCTGCTTGTTTGCAAAATACACAACTCCACTGAATTAATTGATCACTTCCACTACCTTGTTTTCTGGCCTGACACACAATTAAAATTCAAACAGCATATTAGATTGAAAAAAGGTAAAGTTAACCTATTCCTCTTCAGAGTTCTGTGTTCCTAGAACTTTGTATCACTCTGACTCTTCCCAGAGTTGAACCGACAATTGGAACATCCACAGAGGTTCCTCACTAGAAGAATAAGGGCATAAGTAAAATGTCCTATGCAGACTGCCTCAAGGCCCTATCCTTGTATTCTGTCTTTTACAGGCTTTTGAGGGGAGATCTATGCCTGGTATACATGGCATTGTTAGACCCCACTCTGATGGACCTCCTGCATATCCACAAAACAAACAGCACCAGAATTACCCATTCTGAAGACTTAAACCTTGCCTGTGATATAAATAGGACCTGCTGGCGAGATAGGTATGTATCTCAGAGACTACCCATTCTATGGATCAGGCTCCCCATCCATGTGAAGCAGAGTTTCTCCCTAACCCAATTCAAGTGCAACTTGGACAATTAGATAGGAAACTGGAAATTCATCCCTGGTTTGGCACCTATGTCTCTAATAGACACAGGTAACCTGTAAATAGTTTATCTCCCAGGCCCATGCTTACACTTATCAAGGGTATCAGAACTTCTCAGACATTTGGGATTCATGGCTAGACTTAAAAAGGCCCTTATGATTGTTAGCCTAATAAACAACTATGAACTTATGGTGCTCCATTTCTGACCATGTTGATGTGTGCTATTACCTTTTCCTGTACCCCACATAACAATTCTTCACCGCATTCTCCAAATGGTGGGATGCTGGCCTCTGACTTGATTGAGATCAGTTCTGTCTCTTCTTGGCCAAATGGGCTGATCTCCAAGGTTTCTACACTGTCTAATAGGTTTCTTAAAAAAAAAAAAAAAAAGGACAAGAATTGAGACAATAAGGATTAAAAAGATCATATGGTCAGTCGGGGTGATATGTGTTCAGGAATAGGAGTTATTTATTTATTTATGTATTTATTTTTTAAGTCAAGATACAAAGAGACTGCATGAGACCAAAGCAATATCTGGATGACCAATGATATTTGAAATAAGGAAATGCAAATATATGTAAGAATAATTATAGTTTATGCAAATACCAATATGACAGAGAGGAAAAGGTTGTTTAAGGAACATAAAAACTTTGTCCTGTTATTTACGTCTGTTGTCATTATGGGTGATTTTAACTGTAATTTCAGAAAGAAGAGGGGTGAAATAATATAGGATACTAGAAAGACGTTATCAAACATGGAGGTTAGGAAGCAGGGGAAATAAATAATAAACAAATAAAAGGGGACCGTATATGTTATGTGGTATGCTCAAGAGATATGAATGAAATAATAGTTAGTTTAGAAATGAAAACGTTTTCAGATCATAGACTGTTATTGGCTAGAATAGGGAAGCAAAGTGAAACCTCTAAGGAGATCGGTCTATGACCCCAATACAGAAGGGCTAGTTTTACACTTTAATAAATATTCAAAGATTATGTTATTAAAGGTTATAAAACTGCATAGTGGAAAATGGGACCATGACATCCATATCTTCTCTTTGCTGCAAAGAGAAGCATAAAAGTGAATGGATTCATACTGTTTAAATTGCTATATGGCAAATATCTCTAATGCTTGATAGAGGAAGGAAACAAAACATGAGTTGGGAGAAACACCCTTTAAAAGTGTGATAGCACATTTAACATACCTGCAGATGTTAAGAACTATAATGCCTCTAGTAAAAGAACACATCAAGAGACCAGAAGCGACTCAACAGAAAGCATATAACAAAACTCTCAACCTCTCACAGAAATGACAAAACAGTTTGTATACATAATTGCTGCCTATACAGTACACTAGATTGCACATGGATTTTCTCTTTACTTAACTTCCACCTCTGCAAAATCTTAGAATGTATAAATGTGACTACTGTTTGTGTATAAATGTAAATAGAAATGTAGCTACAGTGTGCTTAATTAGAATGTAATATGATGTAATGTAAGCAAATGGAGCTTTTCTTTCCGGATCTCCACTGAAAATGGGTATTACCCAGTTGGACTTTCCTGGCAAATAAAGCAAATAAATAAAAATACTCATTTCAGCAGACCCATAACAGATGAATAAGTACCTGAAATAGTACCAACTGAAGAAAGCAAGTTCTCTGAAATGTGACAAGGGCCTTTTAAAATTGTATAAATAAATATGAAGTAAATTATAGGGTGAGACAATGTGAAGACAGGGAAACCAGAACACTTTCACCACATCTATGTTCTGAAATCTTGGAGAGAAGCTGAAGATTCTGCAGTATGTTTGCAAAGTATGTTACGATCTCCACAATCTGTCCTGAAGTCAAAGTAGAAGACACACTGTCAGGGTCTTAAAAACAAGAAGCAAAAGAAATTGTACTTGGGAATAAGGACTCATTTTCAAAGTTGCATGAGAAAACAAATTTAATCCAGCAACAACAGAGAAGCCATGGCTGTAGTTTTGTGAAAGTGAATTTAAATCTGAACAACAGAATCCCAAATCAAACATTTAAAGAGGTGCAAAAAATGTTCAAAGTTGAGCAAACCTCCTAGGATCAGCAGTTAGAGTATGCATCTAGTTAGGATGTTCATTAATTTTTTAGAATTGTAGATGATGAATAAACTCCTGGTGATTAGATTATGGGTTTTGAAGAACTCCTGCAAAAATGTCATCTGTTTGCTACAAATCGATCTGCATATTTGTTGAACTTTATTTTTGTCTAATCTCTTAACTGAAGAAACTGTATTTTTCCAAATGTAATCTTCATTTTAAAATCTTTTTTTTCCCACATCATCAGAATAAAAAGTCTTTTGAAAACAAAGCAAAGATATTTTGATATTCTTGTAATAAAATTGGGCAATTATGTATTTTAATAACCTTCTAAGAAAACAGGATAGAGATATCTTGATACTTTAAATAATGACTGTAATTAGAGTTTGTGTGTGTCTATGTGGATGCATGTGTGTGTGTGGGTGTATGAGACAGAGACACACACACACAAAAATTTTGTGTGCATTTGAAGAAAGGGCAATTTTTAAGTGAAGGACAATTCCATGCATAGGTTACAGTGGCTGTTTTGTTTCAGATGGCCTGGCTAGTTTAAAACATTTGTCTGATCTAATATTTGATTTCACAAGCCATGACAGATATAGCTGATAACAGTGATAATTCATATTTTCTTGCACTGTCACAAATTTTGCTTTTTATAGGTTAATAGCTGAGTAGTAGGCTTTCGACTGTGACAGGATATTTTGTTGGCTAGAGGGCACAAGAGTCAGTTTTGAAGCTTTTTTTTTTTTTTCTGCTGTGAATCAAGGGAGTTTGTAAGGCCATATGCTCACTTTCTCAGAGGTTGGCCACTGTTTTCAAGTGTTTCAACTGCATCAAGAGCCATCCAGGATAAGATAAGAATATTTTATTGATTAAATGCACTTGTACTTGCTTTATACAGTGATAGCTAGTGCTTTTTGATAATTTATTTAAACAATTAATTCATTTTCTGGCAAAAAAATCAGCATTTCACCATTTCTTGGCTTTATCTAGTTCTGTTTGCCTCCAGATTACCTTCCAGAGAGATGAGTTACCCAGGGGCTTATTTGGTAGTTTTTTGTTGTTTAATATGCACTTGAAAACTACTTTTGCTGTGCTTTTATATAAATATATAATAAAATATACATAAATAAAATCTGGAAGAAGGTATTTACCTGGTCTTTCTTGAGTTTTGAAGCATTCCAGGGGGCTCAAAGTGTGCTCATTTATTGGGTAGAGTGCAAAGGTGTCCGTTTTTATTTATTTATGTATTTATTTATTTATTGACATTTGTTCACCGGGAAAGTCTGACTGGGACAGGAGTCCATTTTCAGAGAAGGCCCAGGGAGAAAAGCTCAACAAACACATTAAGATTACACAGTACTTTACAAGAATTTACAGAATTTTCAGAAATTACAGTACAATACAATACAATATTGCAAAATGAGAAACAGACTAATAAATTGGGGAAGTTACAATATCAGAGAGAAAAAGCAAAGTAATTTACACACACACACACACACACACACACACACACACACACATATATACACATTTTTTTCTGTAAATATTGAAATAGGTTGAAAATTAAGAAAGGAAAAGATCACGAGAGGAGTAGAGTTAGGGTGAAAGAATTAATAAAGGGAAAGAAAAGTCACTAGTGGGATCATCTTAAAGGGCTGAGGGATTAGAATGATAGTTAAGGTTAGTGAGATTTATAGTAAGAGCAGAGTTGTTTAATGTAACTTACAGATCAAACAGAGTTTCCTACTGGTTTAGATGGGTAAAGATTGGAGTAAGCTAGAGGAAGGCTCAGGGAGAGTAGGAGGTTTATCTGTTTGGATAGATGCAGGGGCAGATTTTAGTATTTAGTACGTAGTTCTGTAGGTGAGTTTAAATATGTTGAAGCAGCTAATGGTGTTTATGCTGACTGGAAGTGAGTTCCATAGTTTAGCAACAGTATATGAGTAAAGGCAGTGTCGGGCTGTTTTGTTTGGTACATGAACAGTTATGAGTTGTTTATTTTCAGAGCAAATGGTTCTGGTGGAGCTATAGGGTATTAAAATGTTCTTAAGGGCAGGATTGTAGACAATTTTATGTGCTATGAACAGTTGAATTAGGTTAAGGTGATCTGGAAATTCCAGCCAGTTTAATTCTTTTAAGGCTTGGCAGTGATGTGAGCGGTATGAGTTACCTATGGCAAATTTGGAGATTTTATGGCAGCAGGACTGGAGCTTATTTTATAGAGATGAGTGCGTGTTAGTAAAAATGGGGGCACTGTATAATAGGGAGGAGAGCATGTAAGTGTTGGCAAGAGTTTTTTTGGTGCTGCTGTCTATGAAATGTTTATGTCTGTATAAGACTCCTAATTTGCAGTTTGTTTTAATGTCATTACCAGTGTGGTTTTCAAATGTAAGTTTATTGTCAATGGTAATACCTAATTGTTTAGCATGAGATATAATTTCAATTTCTGTGTTGCTTTGGGAGAAAATATGAAAGTGAGAGTCACGTGAGAGGGATTTTGCTGTGAAGAGTAGAAGCTTTGTTTTTTTGGCATTAAGGAGTAGTTGTGATTTGGTTAACCAGGCTTGGATTGCAATGAAGGTATCTTGAGTTATTTGTTGGAGGTGTTGGAGGTTATTTGAGGAGAAGATGATGGTAGTATCATCTGCATATTGGATAACAGAGCTAAGAGTTGAAGCCGTCTGATGGTTGTTGGTAAATATGTTAAAAAGTAAAGGTCCAAGTATGGACCCTTGTGGTATTCCATTTTGGTTGATTTGGCATTATGATAGGGTATTTTGCCATTTTACCCATTGTTGTCTGTTAGTGAGGTAGCTATTAAACCAGTGGTGGGTGGGTGGAGTGCAGCCAATATTAGAAAGGTGTTGCAGAAGTTTTTTTGTGTGATACTATATCAAAAGCCTTCAACAGGTTTAGTAGTAGTACAGAAGTAATATTACCTGAGTCTATGGATCTCTGTACAGTATCCATGAAGGAGATAAGTGCAGTGCTTGTGCTGTTTGAGGGGTGAAAGTCATGCTGGGTGGGGGTGAGTAGGTTGTTGTGTGTGAGATGGTGAAGTAATTGTTTAAGGATGTACTTTTTGAGGAGTTTGGGTAGTGGGGAGAGGATAGAGACTGGATGATAGCTAGAGGGTTCATTACAGTTATTTCCTTTGTGAAGTGGGGTGATGATGGATGGATCTTAAGCTTTCTTTCTCTGCTATAAATCATGTGAGTTTGCGCAGAGATGCGCATAGTGCAGCACTGGTTAGCAGTGCCCTGTATAGTAGCAAATGCCTAAACAGTAACATTTCTCAATGAAGTTAGGATTAGGCCCAAGATCTGTTAAACAGCATGGCACTGCAAGGTATTAAGCTTAGAGCAGCTGCCTTGTGCATCAAATAGTACGACCTTATCCTAGCATTATGCACCATCTTACTCTTAAACTCAGAATCTAGTTTGCGTGTAGAGTAGTGCTACATATCCTAGCACTATTTAACATCTCACCCTTATCCTCAGGAACTACAGTAGGAGATCCCTGTTAAAAACGCAGTCTTTAATTCTAAACCCCAGCCACCCCCCCCCCACATTACAAGACTAGAAAACATGGATATGCAATTTTCTAATGTCCCTGCGGATAACATGGTAGGTCTGTGCAGCCTAAGGCAATATAGCAATTGTCTCAGAGCACCAGTTGATCATTATAAAAAGTAACACAGTATACAAGATATGTAAATACACAATTTCCTCATTGGCAAAAATCTTACATACAAATGAAGTTGCCAAGAATACCCAACTACTTTCCTCACATATACTGCTCACCACTCACACACATTGATTTATGCTGAGGTGCTTAACATCTCACACAAGCCTACTCGCAATGGCAAGCATGTACTTTATCTAATACTTTTGTCATTGGGGATTTCACTGTGCAATGCACCGATGCCTCACTCACCATGTTAGACAAGGAGAAGATAATAGTTGCCTATCTGGAGCCAGGATCTGCAATATCATGCACACACTCAGCTCAATGCCCCCCAGGTACTAATATGATTCTGTCATAGTCCATGTGGATATAAATGATCTGAGATGTACCTCAATGGACTATATGACAACAAACATAATGGATCACATGGAATGTGTGTCACAGACATGTACAAGCCTTGCACTGAGCAGCATTCTACCTTCCCCAAGGATGATGCCACAGTACAAACATAAAATGAATGATTTTAATAATTGGCTTTGTTTCTGGTGTTACTATAGGGTGGTCTAATATCTGTTAGCATTGAACGACATGGTCAACAAACCACATTACTTTGACAAGGATGGCCTGCACCTGTTCCCCCTAGGCTTTTGGATATTGGTTAAATCATCAACCAAAACCTTAGAACCTTTTTAAGTAATGACAAAACTACTAACATACTGAAAAAACTCTAAGCAACCTCCACTAGGTTCTTGGACCACAATTTTTAGTATCCTGAATGCAAACTTGATACAATTACTGCACTCATTTATACAGTTAGATGATCTTACTACGCAAGTTTTTTCATAAGGAAAATAAGGTGTTCCGCAAAATAATATATGAACACTGTTACAACATCTTTAGAGGTAATATAAAGAATGCATTATGCAAGCATACACTTGAGTGCAGTAATTCTGTCAAATTTGTATTTAGGACCATTGAAATTGTGGTCCTGGATCCTAGGGGGATGGGCATTGGTGAACACATTAAAATACAAGGAGTTATTTTGTCAAAAAAGGTTGGATGCCACCACCCCTCCAGGATTAAACATGCACATATCTATAATCCCTGTTATACGGCACATATCTATAATCCCTGATATACAGCACATATCTATAATCCCTGTTATACGGCACATATCTATAATCCCTGATATAGGTTGTCTTCTGTATCTTTATTGTCATGTTTTGTCATTATTATTTTTCTTGATTTTTGAATGTTTAATGTCATAAAAAAATCGACAAACATTTTGCACACTGCACAGATGTTTATTAAGTTATGACTTAATATTGCTACATTTGTTTTAGAATATTTTTAATCTTTAATAATTTATAAATCAAATTTTTACTGCAGTAGATGGATCAATGAACTACTTTAGCTGATTTGTATCATCAATTGTATATGTAAGGGGTGTTTTGTTCCATAAAGAAATTGATATGCAGAATTTTGTTATGTTTTAACTAGTTTGTGCCTTTAAAAGTGCCATAGTATAAAGGCTGCAATGCTATTTAAGATTGAGACTTTCACAGCATTTTAGCTCTGATGTAGTCCTAGTATAATTGAAGGGACAAAACTGTTACACTGAGTCTCATGATTCAAGCCAAATTTTATGGTTTTATTTATTTAATAAATCTGCACGCTTCCTAATCTGGTCTACCTATTGGAGCAATGGTTTTTGTGTGCATTCATTTGCTTATAGTGTCAAAGGCCTTATCAAGGTAAACATACGGCGTCTATATCACGTTATCGAAAGTTTACTTAATCGAATCAATAAAGGTCGAACTTTATTAAATGATTAAAGTAAAACATTGAATAATGTAAAAAAAAAACAAATTAAAAAAAATAACTAAATGGCATAGGCAGGAGAGCAAGCCCCCCTGCACCCCCCACCCCCCCTACTTAAATATACCAAGTCCGAGACTGCACTACATTGAGGTAAATGGAAATCTCCCCTTACTGAGATTTCCGTTTACTTGCACAATGTTCTTCACTTTTGATATTGTTGTGCCAACTGTATCAGACTCTATATTGTCAGCTTACGACAATGTGAAGTAGACCCAACATAGGCAGTGTGTGCTGCCTTCCCTTCATCCATCGCTTTAGTGACTTTTCATAAAGTCCTCTAGGTTGAGAAGGTATGATCTGCCCTTGACAAAACCAAACTGTGATGGTTTCAGTGTTTTGAGGATTTCCTATATCATTAGTTATTAGTTAAATGATAAAAATGTCCATGGCTTTATATACGAGTCTGGTCAGACTGATAGGATTGTAATTGTGCAGATATGAGCATGTCTGTCCCTTATGCAGGGTTATGACTGCTGCTCTCCTCCATTAAGTTTGCATGAAGCCATTTTAGAGGCTGAGGTTAAAAAGTGTTGTTAGAAAAATAGAAATATCTTGTTTCAAGCTATTTGTGATGTATGCTGGTATATTCTCAGGGCACACAGGAGCTGTATCTATGGCCTTTGAGATCACCTCCATAACTTAGTCCAGTGTGATAGAACTGTATGATTTCATAGGTACATAGGTAGGTACTAGGCTATCGGCCCAAGGGCCTACGTAAGCCTAGCCAGCAAGGTTCCATGGCTTACACCACCCAGGAAAATTATTTTCCTTTGCCACTGTCGAGCAGAGACACAGAAGTGATCCCTGGGTTGTATTTCCTATTTCCCATCCACTCATCAAGATTTTTCTTGAAGAGTGCTAATGAAGAACTTTGCTTGACATAGATGGGTAGCTTGTTCCAAAGTATAGGAAGTCTCTGGGACAAGAATCTATCCCTCCAGTGTGTTCTGTTTATTGTGGTGATAAGGTTTGGGTCCCTAGAGCATGTAGCTCAGAGGGATTGGGATTTCTTTAGGTGTAGCATGTCCAACAGCTCTGGGTTTGACATAGCTTTATATGTTAGGCAGAGATCACCTTGGAGTAGGCGATATGCTACGGAGTAAAGCTGGAGTTTTTTGAGACGGTCAGTGTAGGGCATCTGTTTGAGGCCAGTAATCCTCTTTGTGAGGTACTTCTGTGGCCTTTCCAGCTGCTGCAGATATCTTGTGAGGTACATTCCAAAAGGGGCGTCGTACTCTATAATGGGTCTAATGAGTATCGAGTAGAGGGGAGCAATGACCTCTTTTTTCCTGGATGAGAACCCTTTTATGATGAGGTGTGCCACATAGAAGGACTTCCCGACTACTGTGGTGATGTGATTATCAAAGGAGAGACTACTGTCCACCTGGTTCCCAAGGTCTCTTATCACGCATTCGGTGTTAAGTAGATTGCTGCCTATGTGGTAGTTCATGGGTACAGAGTTTTTACCAAAGGGGGTGACACTGCACTTTTTGGCATTGAGCTTGAGGCCATGGCTCTGACACCAGGTATCTGTCTCAGTGAGGCCCTTCTGTAGGATGTCCACTGCATTTGGGGACTTGACTATGGCTTCTAGTTTGCAGTCATCTGTGAACTTCATTAGCCAGAGGCCTTCTGTGTTAGCCTGTACTTCAGAGAAGTAGATACCAAACAGGAGAGGTCCCAGGATGGAACCCTGTGGTACTCCACTTGTCACTGCTTTGAGGTCAGATTTGGATTCTGCAACTTTTACAGTGTGGGTTCTGTCAGTGAGTCAGTTGGCAACCCATCTTGTGATGTAGGGATTTATACCTAGTTAAGTGAGTTTAGCTATAATTCCAGAATGGGGGATTGTGTCGAAAGCCTTGTCGAGGTCAAGATAGGCTGTGTGAAACACCTTACCTCATCCACGGTTTTGGTGACTTCCTCAAAGAAGTCAATCAGGTTCAGGAGGCATGATCTGCCTTTCACAAACCCAAACTGGGTGGGATCCAGAGTTTGGAGGTTACCAATGACTTTGTTTATGAGTTCCATGATGATACGTTCCATGGCCTTGCAGACCAGGCTCGTCAGGCTAATAGGTCGATAGTTCCCGGGATCAGTGGTGGCGCCCCCTTTGTGGAGTGGGATAACTGTTGCTGTGCACCATTCAGTGGGCACAAAGCCTGATGTGAGGCTATTACTTGAACATGGTGCTTAAGTGGGGAGCCAGTTCATTCTGAAGTTTGTGTAAAATGCAGCCTCGGATGTTGTCCGGTCCCATGGATGATGTGTTTTTGGCTTTAGGGAGTGCAGCTTTTACCTGCATAGTTGTGTTTACAGGGACTCTGCATTCTTCCTGTATAGATATGGGCCCTTTAGGTGTTGAGAAGGGGCTAAAGTTAGCAATGAACCTATCTGCCAGGATGTTGGCAATTTCAGTTGGTTCTGTAATTTTCGTGTCTTTGTGCTGTAACTCAGAGCAGATCTGGGTGTTGCCATCTAGATTCTTGACATAGCTATAGAATGCTTTGTGGTTGTCCTTGGATTTAGTGGCGATTTTGTTTTCATAGCTAGCTTTGGAGGATCTTATAAGGGATCTCAGCTTCTTCCTGAGGCTGACCAGGGAGCTCCTCCACTCATGGGATTTTACTCTCTTTTGCAACAGTTTCTTCCTTTTGTTGTACAGTTTGTTTATGGCAGGGGACCACCAGATTGGCTTCCTTTTTTTTGGAGGATAGCATTTTGGTTCTATTTGGGATAGCACGATCCATGCACTTGTGTACATGCTTATAGAGTGCATTTGTGTAGGATTCAGCAGTTGTAACTGTATTGTCCATCTGCATGGGTGTCATGAAGTTCACCACTTCTGTCTTAAGAAGCATGAAGTTGGCTATGGAGAAATTTTTTAGTGTGGTTTCCTTAATGGGGGGTAGGGGAGGGATGTGTATATCAAGGGTGATAAGCTTATGGTCGGATCGGACCAACGAGGAATTGACTTCAGGTGTGGAACACCGGTCACTCATGTTGGTAATGACTAGGTTTAGGATATTGTTGCCCCTAGTAGGGGTGTGGATAAGTTGATCTAGGGCATTGGAGTTTACGAATTCCAGAAAGCATTGAGCTAAGAAGTTGGGACACAAGTAGTTTTCCCAGTTAATGGTGGGGTAGTTGAAGTTGCCCATTATTAGGGTGTTTGGTTGAACCCTAATATTTTCCAGTACATCAAGAAAAGAGGAGTGGGAATCCTGGGGCATGGTGGGGGATCTGTAGCAAGCTACAATTTGGATTGCAGTTTTGCCCAGAGTTAGTTGCACTTGGATAACCTCAGATGCATTATGCTGAGCAACTAGCCTGGAGGTGTGAATATCCTTAATGAATATGGACACACCTCTGCCTTTGGTGTTCTGGTCCAGGTTACATGGCTGAAAAGTGTGGTATGAGTTATAGCCTGGTACTGCAGGGGTGCCTTGAACCAGGTCTCAGTCACTGCACAGATATTGATGTTCTCCATTTTAAGGTGTGCCTCGAGTGAGTACATTTTGAGATTTCGACTTCTAGCATTGAGTAGATATTTCTTGTGAAATTACCAGGGTTGGGTGGTGAAGATGCAGCTGAACTGGTCAGCTAGTAGGTTTATGATATCCACAGCTTCTGTGTACATGGCACCATTTACAGTTAGCTTAGCATACTGCTGTTTCCCTGGAGGTTGTAGATATAGCTGAAGAAGGCATTTTTGTTATCCTTGACCCGGGTGATTATTTATTTCTAAAATGTGGATTTTGTAGTTTTTATTATGTTCCTAAGTTGTTTGTTTAATTTGATTAAATTCTTATATTGCTGGGTGTTGCACTTTTTATTTTTGTCTGTTATTTGCATCCTTTTGTTATAAGCCTTATTTGTGATGTGATTCCACCAGCGTGGTTAGTTTTTATGGTTTACTTTGTACGTGTTTCTGTTGGGTATGACTGCTTCTATGTAACTGTGTGTATGTTGTTAAAAGGTTGCACTTTAAGTTTCTGCATAATTAACAGACTTTCCATTTTTTTTTGGGGGGGTGAGGGTTTCAGTTTACCCAGGGAATTGCTCAGAAGTAGGAAGCTAGACATGGAGAAGGTTTTAAAAGTACCTGAGTCAGGCTGAGCCTCTGGTTTTACCCTTACTACATGGGGGATGGCTATATTGTCAGACCTGATGAGTCAGGATGTAATGCTGGGGTTGGAGCAAGATTCATCCATGTTATTAAAGAAAAGGTTAAGAATGTTGTTTCTCCTGGAGTGTACTCAGACTAGTTGTTCTAGGGCAATTACAATAACACATTTCAGGAATCCTCAGGCTTGCACATTATTGGTGGTATGTTTCTCTGTCTATGGTTGCATAGTTGAAGTTACTCAAGAATATAGTACTTGGATTAGTGCCAAGAGGCTCAAGTTCATTTAGGTAGGTGCTACGGCATTCCTGGGTTATAGAGACCATTCTGTAGCTCACCAGGATATGCTTTGGGACTTAGCTGACAATAAATTTGGCGTGAAGTATCTCAAAAGCATCATGCTGCTTTATCAGCCATGGTGTGAGCCTTTTCTGGATGGGGATTGAGGCACCTGCACTTTTCTTCCCTTCCTGTGTATTGGCTGGTTTAAGTGTATGGAAGGCATTTTGGCCTTGAACCACCAGAGGTAGAGTGCTCCCTACTGATTTAACCATGCCTCAGTCACTACCCTTAAGTCTGTGCCCTCTAGGGTGAGGAAGGCTTGCAGAAAGTTTCTTTTTTTTTTTTTTTGTTTAAGCTTATTTTTCAGATGCTTTACATAAAATGATAGCTCTGTGTAACTTCAATTTACAGTCATTTTCATTACATGAGGGATGGGGGGGGGTGAATAAAATGATCAAATTCAATACTTGTTTTACTGCAGCATTATTTAGTTTTGTAATAATACCCCATGATTTGATCTGTAGTTGTTTTTACCTGCTAAACACTGCTAAATATTACAGGGACTTTGTCAATGACATTTATTAAAAAAATTGAAAACAAATGATAAAAATCTGTTTGCAATGTTTTGTCAACAGATGGCAGCACTGAACAGAACAGCTTGGCAGCAGGGTAAAATGCCTACATACTTTGTAATTATAATTTCTACCAGAGAATATGGAGCTTGTATTTTGAAGGAAGCTACCATATTCAATAAAACAGAAAAAGTCTGCTGAAACGGATTAAACTGACATCCTTCTTTGAGTGATGACGCAGAGTTGAGATCTATGGTCTCTTTCATTATCATTTCTCTGACACTGACAGTCAACTAAAATTTTCAGTAGTAAAAGTAGTAAAATGAACATTCTCACTATTTAGTTTCTTTTATCAGTGTTGACTACTGTTTATATTTGATGATTTTCAGGGTTCCATATCTTTTGAAACTTAAGATAGAATACTCCCAGTCTTTGGATAGTTCAGTTGTTCTTTATTAGATGTGACATATTATTTTTTTTTTTCAGGAGCAAGAATCCCTACACTTCCTCCCACTATTTAAATATGCCATCTCTGAGATTGCACAATACCAGTAAAAGGGCATATTCTCCAACCTTGGTATTATAATAATCTTGCATGAAAGCCAACAGCTTTCCTCTCAACCAAATTAAGCTGACAGGAAGTGTCAACTTATCTATCAATCACCCATTGTCAGTGACCGTATCTATATATATATATATATATATATATATATATATATATATATATATACATATATATATATATATATGTCTGTGTGTGTGTGTGTGTGTGTGTGTCTATACATATATATATATATATATATATATATATATATATATATATAAATATGTATATATATATATATATATATATATATATATATATCTATATATATGGGTCTACTTCTAAAGTTTAAACTTTCACAAGTTTTAATTGCTTATTGTCAAGACCATAAGATCAGAATTGTGAAGATCGAAATTGAAATAAAAAAATAAAATGAAAACAAATTTTTTTTTTACATTTTTGCCGGGGGACAAGCCCACCTACACAACCCACATAGGGGGCTGCTTTCCCCATACTCCCTGCTAATTAAATATGCCAACTCTGAGATGGAACTACAGTGAGGAAAATGGTAAATATACCATTCCGCGCTGTACAGCAGTCCCCATTTAAATGTTTCGAACTTTCACATGTTCGATCTTCTCGTCTTGGCCATAAACAATTTGAACTTATAAAAGTTGGAAATGTAGAAGTAGACCCATATATATATATATATATATATATATATATATATATATATATATATATATATATACACATATATATATATATATATATATATATATATATATATATATATAAATATATAAATATATATATATATATATATATATATTAATACACACACACACACACACACACACACACACACACATGTGCGCATGCTCTCACGTGCAATTATACAATTTAATTTTTTAAATACGGAGTCTTACTAACTTAAAAATATCATGGATACACAATCCTGAATATCACAAACACCAGTCTCAAAAACATGAATAAACCCAAAAATCCCATCAGTCAAATGAAAACCAAATAAGTGTTTTCTGCAGTCAGGGGGGAAAGTGCCCATACCCTCCAGGATTAAACCTACTAAGTGTACTGTTGTACTGATCTAAAGAATGGGGATATTTCCCCCTACAGCTATATTACTGGCAGTGCACATCAGAAAGGATTTCTTTTGAAAAACTTAACAAAGCACTCCTTCAGTGTGCTACTTTTTAAACCCTAACAGCTACACAACACAAGCCTACTCCACAGTATTCATACCACATAATTAGTCAGCTTTAATGTATGTGACATACTGTGCAATTGAAATACTATCTACTTGGCAAAATTTCTGCACTATTAACATTATGCCCAGCACACACACACACACACACACACACACACACACACACACACATAAACACACACACACACACACACACACACACACACACACACACACACACACACACACACGCATGTGTATATGGATTATATATATACAAGAGCATTTACATAGATGGACTTGTCATAGATATTAATCTGAGTACTTCAAAAATAATAAAGTCAGATATGTCCTCTTTACATTATAATATGTTCTGCATATCAGTAATAATTGAAATGAATAGCACCTTCTTGTCATATACGTTTTAAATATCTCCACCCATTTGATTTACACTTTTTAATAAATATGTATGCACACTATGTTTCTCACAGTGTACCTTATAGACTCAGTTCTAATGTTCACTGTTGTAATCATGTAGTTTTGCTGGTAGAATTGTATGACTTTTTACATCCCAGTCAGTGAAATCTACATTAACAAAGTTCACATCTCCCCATGTTTTTGAAATGTTTCCTTGTGTATTTTGCTAGTAAGTGTAGCTTTAAAATGAGTTGCTTAATGCATTGATAAACTTAACAGAATTGCCAATGATTTACTTTTCATTGTTTGAGAAACCTTTATTCTTTTTACTCCAACTCATATATTTCTGGAGTCTTAATAATCTGTAACTTGAGACTAAATCAAGATAGCCAGAAATTCTTTTACTTTCTTTCTGTCCAAGGCATATCGATGTCTATCTTACAAGGACATATGTACAGTTACATGATAAAGATAGTTAATAAGCAAAACTGTAGTTTGCAAAATGTTTTCACGAATTTACATATACACCCTGTATATCTAAAATAACATAGTTTATTATAGTAAAGTAACTACTACTTTTTAGATGATGAATTGCGACTTCATTCTGGCACTGCAAAACACAAGCTTTTCTTCAGCAATAATACAAGCTGGTGGGAGTGAAAATGATTTCTACCATATGTCATGTTCAGTGTAATGCTTAGTGGTAAGGGTGCGATTGTGCTTAAATAATTGGGGTCAACTTATTGCAGAAATAGGAGTTTACAAAACGTTGCTGATATCCAGTTTTTTCCTATGAATTTCAGATCTGTAGAGGAAAAAATGCCTTCATTTTCTGAATGCAGATGTTAATTAGTTCAGTGTACCCAGTACAAAGCATAGGCCAAGCTAGACATAGGTAACCCTGCGTGGCACAGCTGATTGACTTTAATAGGGCCTGATTATGCTGCTCATATTGCATGAAATTAAAAAGCTTACAAACGTTATGAGCCATTACCCTTCCATTAAAAGGAGCTTATGACATGTTAGCAACATTTAATGAAACTCTTTGCAAAATGCCATATGTAGTCCCAAACACATTTTTTGTAACTAGGAGACACTTTATATAAAAGCAATAAAAATTGCTTTTCGTAGGAGTCTGCATATCCTTCATGATGACAATCTGTGATACAAGTATGGAATTGGTAGCATTATAGTGTACTTAAATGTGGTTTATGCTTGCAAGGTATTGGTATTAATTTGTACCAAGTTATCTTGACTTGTTCAATAAATTGTTATAATATGTATCTCTAATATGTTAGCAGTTAAAAAAATAGAAATTGTAATAGAGTCACATTTCCACAGTTAGAACAGAATAAGATATCATGCGCCATTTAACTCATTACATAGCGAATGTTCCTTTTTTTATAAATGTGATCTTCTTGGTGTTAGTATATCTCGATGTGTATTTAGAAATGCATGGAGTGACAAGTTCAAATGAAGGAATTGTTATGCCACAGTGAACATTTCAAGTGGTTCTGATGTGATAAGACTGGCACATGGAAGGATGCCAAACATATGGAGCATTTGAAAAAGGTTGGCTGCTTAATGATTTTGTTTGCACAGTTAGTAAGGAGCCATTCTGGGAGTAAGTGACCCAGCCTGAAATCTTGGAGAACCTTTTCTCACTGCCAGTTGAAATAACATTTATCACAGTCTCCTGACCCCAACATGGCAAGTTGCCATTTGAACTAAAATTAATTAAGGCATGCATCTTAATACATACATAGACATTGATTTAATGTTTTTATTTTTGGCAGTTTATGAATAAAAAACAGAGAGTGCATACCTATATATTTAATAAAAACATAAAACAAGCTTCCATGTATAAAACACTTCCTCGGGTACCTGAGGAAGCATTTTACACGTGAAAGCCTGTTTTTTAGTTCATGGATAAGAGAGGAGGACAGTGTCATTTGAAAGGTTCAGATAACAGTTGCACAAAGCTTATTTCTATTATGAGTGATTTTCCCAAATAAAACCATGTAATTGACTCTTATCCCTTCTCTGTGCAGTAACAAGGATGGCCTTAGCTACCTTGGCTAAAAATTTTCTTATGCCTAAGATTAAATATACCCTCCCCCTTATTGCATTTCGCTCAGCAAAAAACACAAAAAAAATCAAGACACTAAGTTAAAATACTCAGATTTGCTCTACTAGCTGATTTAACAGCTGTTATTGTACCTTATATGAAAAAGCCTATTGGGTGCCTATTACTAACAGGGCCATGTTTCTCCTCAGTACACTTGCTTACAAATCCTTCATCTTGGCTACTGTTCACCTAGCAAGCAGTTACTCACTATCAGAGGATAGAGCTATTCCTTTATAAACAGTCAATATAATACAATCACTTTATTCAGACCTAGATTCAGACTAACTGTAGGTAAAAAGCCCTGTCCAGATTAGGCCCAGGTACCTGCAGACATAAAACATGCTGATAATAACCAAACATTCAAAAAACAACTCAGACAACATTTGCAAAATGAAATCAAATGCAACTGCTTTAGATACTCTGGTTAGTTTTTCAGATTATAACAACTGGTATTCAAGTAAATACATGTCTTACTATGGTTAGTATTTCAGGTTATAACAACTGGTACTCAAGCAAATAAATATCTTACTGTAAATAGTATATTTATTTTACCCCATGTGCTTATTTGTCCCACCTGTATATATTGCAAATATCTGTGTCTTTGACCACATGTTACATGCTTTTCCACTGTTCATCAAATTATCTGCTATACTGTTGTGCCTGGGTCATGACTGAAAAGGATTAACAGACCAGCCTACCTACCCAGTTAGCAAATTATAAAATTAAATAAGTGAGTTTGATAGGGATACATTAATATCAGGGATATTATCCTAATTGAAGTTACAGGTGTGTTTATAAAGAGTTAACAAGAAAAAGGTACTGCATAGTAATATGGGGAAGTGAAAACCCCTAACAAGCTGATTCTGCTGTTTGTGCTATGATAAAGATTTTAAATGTTGTACTTTTCTATATCAATGCACATTGCAGGTTCAAATCATTTTCTTGATGAGGTTCTAGTCATATACTTCTTTATTGTCTCTACAGTTGTCTTTTAAGTAAGGAATGAAGGTTGTAGAACAGAAACAAATTGCTTTACCTAGAATATAACTCTCAGTATACTTAAAATGACTCTTGACAAGGGTGTAGTAGAAAATATATCAATTTGATGAACATAGGTTGAGTAAATCATAAAGGGTTACCTTACACATTAAAGTAGCTGTCTACACATGAAGCCATGCTCTAAGGAAATCAACTTGTAAGTAACGAAAGTAATGCAAACAAAAACCGTACAATTATACTGTGTGGTTAGTGACTGTCACTGTCTACATGTTGACACCTAGACAGAGCCAGCTGTCAGCAAACTATATTCCATTTTTGGGCAAGCTGCACCTCACCGCTTTAGATAACGCCAAATATTGCAATCACGTTGTCAGACTGATTAAGTCTCCTTATGTTGATCTTGATAAAACAAATCACATTCATCATCAGATCATTTAGGTTACATGGTACAGGGGAACCTGCCCGCAGTGGATGTTTGAGGAATATTCCAAAGAAAAGGTAGTATTTCCGAACTGTGCAATTAGTCTGCTGGAATTACTGGTTCTGCTCCATCCAGTCTGACACAAAGACATTCTGTTAATTTTGTTTCAGTGAACTCTACTGCTGACAGGAAAATGCTGCAGTGCACATGCTTTTTGTTCTGTTTCATCCATTTGTGTTGCAATGATGTCCTCTATTCAACAACTGTTAAAGGGCTAAGATAATGAGTCGAAGCACTGTATGCTGACTTAAGCAGTGAGTCTCATCGTGCCACTATGTTGCTAGGCTAGAATTTAGCCGTTTAAGAAATGGCAGACCTTTTCCTTTGCTGCTCTTATATCAATGTTCTTTTGAATGTTGTACTATATGCTTTTCACAGTGTGCAAATAGTTTTCTGGCTGAGTGAATTTGAATTATGTGATTGCATCCAAAAGGATTAGTTAGTTAATGAAGAGGTGCCAACATGTATTGTGCTGTATGGAACTGCAGTTTCACTGACTTTTTCCATGCCATACATTTAGTTTACTATATGGTAAAGTGTCTGCCTGAATCTGAAATCACGAAATTGACTTCATTTTGTTTTGTGTCATTTTGTTGCAGTTAGTGCCGAATACCAAATGTACTTTAATGAATTTATTGTTCTACAGTGCAGCATTTATTTTCTTTTAATATCCAGTCACTTAGAATTGTCAGTCATGAAACTTTAAAAAGCACTTAAGAGTTAAGCACTTATTAAATAAAGATGGAATTATGTGAATGTAATAGATTTTGATGGCCTTTCCACATGAGATTATTCATTACTAATTCAAAGATTTAAGACTGCTATTAGTGGAAAAATAGGGAGGGCAGGATAATAATATTTGCTTATCTTGGTGTTAATAGTGGTAAAATATGTATATATTTTTATTTTTGTTATAAGTTAGAAATAATTTTCACCTTCCCTACCCCCTGAGCCTTTACATGGATAGAAACTACCATGTTCACAAGTTCTCAGCTTGTAACCTAACAACTGTTTATTTTTAAGAAGAAGAAGAAAGAATACAGTATATATGCAGGTAGAGAGAGAGGGTTGCTAACTCTGCATTAAAATGCATTTTAAAGAATGGTGCTATTCTTTTCCTAAATTCACCAACAAGTAGTATTTAAATTCATGACGTTCTGATGATGGAGTTGTAGAAGACAGTCTGCAAAGAAATAATTAGTACAGATTCATAAGTCATGAGTTGCATATCCACAATGCTGCTCTCTCCTGCCATCTTTGCCTTTTATAGTGTCTGTGGGCCTGTCACTGGTTTTGTATTGTTTTGCTATAGTGAAGTCACTTGAAGTTTGTATGAATGGTGCTGGTGTATCCTCTTTTCTTCCATCTTCATTATGTCTGAGTGTCTGTCCTCCAATTTACACATTTTATTCTCTAGTAAGTTTAACATGTTTGTCCTCATAAATCTTTTGACACACTGAGTATACTCAAACTACTTCTGTCCTGTGTGCATCTTCAGTTTCACTTTATACGAGTCAGCAAACTTCTTGCCATAAAGCATCTAGTTGCAAAACGACAACAAAAAAAGTGTATGTTTCTCAAATGCTACCTCAGGTTGCCCTTCAGATGTGGGGTTTTGCTGTAAACTTTATTGCATACAGGGATGTCACATATGAGTTACTTCCTATTTCTAGTACAACAAAACAACAAATTAAACAATGTACAGAAATGCCTATAAATCAATGACCATTTGTTTCATTTTGCCTGACTTTTCATTGATGATGTTGAAACGGGTCTTGTAATACTTACATCACTGATATATCATTGCTGTTAATGCTAATTTGATGACACATAATTGCTGTTAATGGTAATTTGATATGGAGCAAAACATTAATCTTGGTCATGATTATTACTGCGTCAGATTAAGGATGCAGCAGAATTAGGACTCTTTGCATGGAAAATATTTAAATGCCAGTAAGGCTGATCTGCTGAATGCTCAACAGTGAGATGTGTTCAGTCTGACCTGATGACATCCCATTGGCTGTTTTTAAGGTAAGATGCAGTGAGTGGTATCTACTGTTGGCATAGCATGTGGGATAGGCATTTGGGAAGCGTAGGCTAAGGGTCTATGTCAGAACAACGAAAAATCAAAATATTGGACGCTCACATGAGCGAATATGCAGGTATTTGGAATCACTATTTTGGAATCACAGCACCCCCCACACACACACCCCCTGCTAAGTATATATTCCTACTGTGAGATCGCACGACAGTGAGGAAAGGGCAAATATCCCGATCTCCACTGTACTGTGATCCAAAAAAAATGAATATCGAATATCTGCATTTTCGCTCATGTGAGCGCTCGAGATTTTAAGTTTTCAGCGATCTAAAGTTGACCCTAGGCTAATGCACTCAAAATACAGAAAGGTAGGCATTTGGGAGACAAGACCTTCAATATGTAGTTGTAAGCACATGGGCTGTTGAGAAGCAGGGGGAAATGTTTGATGGCATTGCCTTCACTGGAGGATAACCTGGCTATGCCAGGGCAGCTCATGGGAAGAAAAACATTTTAAATGATGAGTACTTTCTGTTTTAATGGGGTCAGTATTAGGTCAGATGGTCTAAAATGTACATATACCTTGTCCAGAGATGGAATATTTAAGAGTGGGATTCCAGAAGCATTTCATATGACAATCGAAGATAATCTGAGGGAAGCGAAGATCCCACGTTTCTGATCAAACGACAGGCTGCAGGATAATGACATAGTCTGTATTATGGAGTCCATTGATGTCTAGTCCTAAAGAACCATGAATGGCTTAGATATGTAGCATTTGGGTTATATAATAGAAATAATAAATCACTCCTAAGACTCTTTCAGTCCAAATACCATCCCAAACATGTCATTCACTTTTTCCCATATCTTTCTCTATTTTGCAACTGTAGAGACCTTTACTGTTGGGGATGTGAGAGTCAGTCAGGAGCTGAGAATGCAAAATGGATATATTGATCCAGATATTGGACACCCCTGCTATAGTTATCGCTGCTAGTACTTATGAGCTTAAACCTTGACTGTGATATAAATACGACCTACTGGAGAGATAGGTATGTATCCCAGAGACTACCTCATGAATGGAACAGACTCCCCATCCATGTGAAGCAGAGTTGCTCCCTAACCCAAATCAAGTGCAACTTGGACAATTGGATGCAAAACCCGAAATTCATCCCTGGTTTGGCACCTTTGTCTCTAATGGATAGAGGTAACCTGTAAATGGTTCATCTCCCAGGTCCATGCTTACACTTATCAAGGGTATCAGAACTTGTCAGAGATTTGGGATACATGGCTAGGCTTACAAAGGCCCTTGTGGTCGTTATCCTAGTAAATACCTATGAACCTGTGAACCTATTACATGATTTATTTTATTGCTTTGTTTAAAATTGGTTAGCACTTCAGATCAAAAATTTTAACATAAGAATTTGAACTATACTAAGTCAAATGACTTATACTAAGTAAATGACAAATTTGTTTATTTTCCCTAAAATAATTCCTTTGTTGTTTTATGGTAATGCCCAAAAGTGCTTAATTCAACAATGGGGAACTGTAAAATACTACATACTTCATATGAAATAATCATTTAAGATTAGAAGCTTATGTCTTACCCATCTGCTTTATTAACTTTTGTTTTATTTATTTTATTTATTAATATTTGTTTACAAGGGTAGTGCAGTGATCTCAATGAACCATTTGCAGGCATAGGACACACATGAAATTAACAACATATATTTACAGATAAAATAGCATGCTAAAAACATATATATTATACACATACATATTTACAGATGAAAGCATATGCTATAGCATTTAGTTCAAGAAGCAATTTACAATGTCAGAACATGGATAGAAAAATGAAATTATGTTTAGTGGAGCTTTACGGATAGATGTAGCAATAATGAAAAAGATGGCTTACTAATCCTTGTCTATCAACATTTCTCCTTTATCATAAGTCAATTGAAGAGGGTCTCCATCCATGTATAATTTATGAATTACATTGCAACTTGTGAAGTCCGAGGTTTTAAATCTTTATGACCTGTTCAAAACAAATGCTAGTCAACTTTCCAAAAGAATTGATCTCAATACAAGCGACTTAATCCTCTGTAGGGCCCACCTATAAAGAAGGGTTATACATTAATAAATGACTTACAGCAAGAGCAAGAAACAGGTCCCTAGTAAAATCAGCAATTGTAGCACAAATGCTGTCATATAATAAGCCTTCGCTCTATCTGGATGTAATTAAAAAAATCTTAACCTATTTCTAAATTAATGATTTTTTTCATTTATTCCCTAATACTTTCCAAGTTATTAAGTTTCATAATTAATTATTTTCTATAGATGTTATTATTAATTTCAAATATGAAGCAAGTCAGATGCGCACAACAAGGTCGGTTGTGTAGTTTCTGGTTAGCATTTGTGGACACATCAGGTCTGCAAACGTTGCCAGCTTCTTTAAAAATTCTTTCATGAAGAAGTTCCTGTATAAGTTTATTGAGAGTGAAATCAGTCAAATACTTCTAAATTGTTTGCTAAGAATACACTTTTTGATTTATTTAATTATTTTTGTTCCTATTTTGTTAGTGCATGCAAATAATTGCAGCATGCCAGAGGGGAAGACATTGCTGTGTGCATCCTGGTACCACTTTTTTAATGCTCACATAATCTAAGCAAAAATAGTACCGTGTTTTTTTCCCTGCACTTTGCATTCGGTAATATCACATCATTTAAAGTATGGTTGTGGTGTCTCTCAAATTTTTCAAATTGCCATTGTCCATTTGGTGGAATTAGATGACTTGATGCATAATTTTATGAGTGAAACTGTTTTCTTACTTCTTAATGTGCATTACTTTTTGTGGCCTGGGCTGTGCCTGCAAATGGTCTATTGTGGTCAGTGTACTATCCTGGTAAACAAACTAAATAAAATAAAAAAAAAACTAACAGGACAACAAAATCTAAATCTCAGTATCTTATGGAACCCATTATATGGTAAAGCCTTTAATAAATTCTAAGCACTTCTGCTGAACGTTCTCACCAAGCATTTATTACATGTCTTACAAATTCTTAAATAATTACGAAGTTAATGATAGCAAGATATTGTGGAACCATTCCTAGTTTTAGATCATTATATATTTCCTACTGCAAAATAAGGGAGTAACTAAACTCTGGATATGTGGAAAAAGAATCATCAAAGAACATTGACTTGAGAACAAACTTCAGCCTCATTTTATCTCTTGTTTTTATTAAGCCATGTCAGTTGGCATTTGAATTACATATTAAAGACAAGTTGTTTGGAAAGCAGCTTACTATTACTGTTTTGTTATTGATTTATAGCCTGCTTTGCTTGCAATGTGCACAATTTTTATTATTTTGTCTTACAGACTAATTGATTGTAAAGCTCAGATATAATGATTTTGTAAATTACATTCCTAAATTATAGCCAGTCTACAGCACTTGAAAATGTTTATTTAACATAGTATGTTAGGTCTGTTATTTTATTTTTTGCTATAACTACTGAATCAGTTGGTGAATAAAAATTACTGTTTTGTATTTTTTTTATTTTTTTCTGTCTCTCATTTCCTTTATCATACGTTCATAGATGATTACTAGGCTAATGACTTAAGAGCCAGTATCAGCTGAAATTACCCAATATATGGTCCCCAGGGGCAAAAGGATGGCATGGGTTTATCCCTATGCCTTGAATATCTTACAGATTTTCCTGGTTCACAACATACATAGGGGCTAACCCATGTGTGAATTTGTGATTCCCCCATCCATTGATACAAACTGTATTTGCAGAGGGCCAGGGGAGGACTATGCATAATGTGAATAGGAAGCTTATTCCAAAACAGAGCAATCTCTGAGACATATATCTGTCTCTGTAGCATGTTCTGCTTGAGTTTTGTTTTCTTCTTTATTCTACTTCATTCCTTCCTCCCTCACTTCAAATACAATTCTCACTTCTCACCCTATTTTCCCTTCTATTACTACTTCCAGCCTCCTCTGCTTTAACATTGTTTATATTGTATAGTAACTAGAAAAATAAAATAGCACAGAAGCAGGAATGATACAGAGTCCTAGGTAAAACAATTATGTCGCACAGATTATTATATTGCTTATGAATTTTATGGCGATTACTGGCTGCAGTGCCTGTTACCTTATTTTCAACAGCACATTCATGCCTGACTTATGTTATCTCTTCCTATTTTTACTTTATACTGGTAATTTGTACTCCAGAAAGTTGAACCTGAAAATTTTGGATCAGTGCTCAAAGATTAACAAATGGAAACATATAAAGCATAAATAAATACATTTGCTGATTTACAACTGGTTATAGCTTTAGATCTGTAGTTCAAATTCTGCTGTATTGCAAACTTGTTCACTGTGCGTGTCTTAGATCCATACATGTAGCAGATTTATTTTCTGATTCACATATAGTGTACAGTGATTTGAAAAATAATGACAACTTAGCTATCATATCTTTAACTTTATTCCTTATCCAGAGAACCGAGTGACTTAAAAAGTTAATTTCAGTGTCTGTAACTCAGGGCACAAGGAAACTGTATAGGTACATGTGTCTCTGTTGTGTGCCAAAATATATCTATATATACATATATCTATATACATATATATATATATATATATATATATATATATATATATATATATATATATATACACACACACACATACATACGAAGAGGGAGAGAAAGAAATGTACATATCAATCTATAGGTAGATATAGAAATCTCTGTCTCATATGTATATGTGTCTATGTATATATACATATAGATATGCACAGACACAACTCCAGGGGGAATGGTAATAATGTAGGTTTTGTTGAACAAAGAATAATTAACTTGTTTGATCATTTCCAATTTTATCACTATATATGCAGTGTGTTAGTGCAAGGCTGTTGAAAAGCTGCATCAAGGAAGGTTCAAATTTTTCCCTGCTGTTGTGCAAGCACAGAATTAGTATATGTATATGTGTGTGTGTGTGTGTGTGTGTGTGTGTGTGTGTGTGTGTGTTTCTGTGTATGTTTATGTGTGTTTGTGTGTCTGTGTGTGTGTACATGTGTATATGTGTGTGTGTGTGTGTGTGTGTGTGTGTATATATATATATATATATATATATATATATATATATATAGATATATATAGATATATATATATATATATATATATATATATATATATATATATATATATATATATGTGTGTATATCCTCTCAGATGTATGGGACACATTGTCCACCAATGCCTTCTTGTAGGGGCGGGGGGTGTTCTTTCACAGATCCCTATTGCATAAGCCATCTCAGTCATTGTGGCTACATCTTATCCAAAAATCTTTATTAAGCATAATTCCATTTTTCATCCATGTTTTGACTTTCTAAACTGCTTTTTTGGGTCTATATTATAAGCACAAATGTTTACTTACCCGAATACCTAAATGCTGACACATATTCCGCTAACCGCAAATACATCAAATACCCTAAACTAGGAAATTCAAAATCTCGAACCATCGTAGTTGTCCCACCCCACCGCCCGCTACATACTACCTACACAAATAAACTAAATAAACCACATACATACACTAACCAAAGCCCTACTTCTAACCCTACACTAAATCTTGCGTATACCACCATGTATGCACTTAACTTAACCCGCACCCTAACCCTAAGGTCCGTAACTATCACACACTTACCTTACAGAGCTATACCGCAGAAAAGCCGACCATGACAATTCGACGTTTCCGATTTCCCACTTCTGGACAATTGATGTTTTCACAGTTCAATGAAGACTTGTCGGCGTTTAGGTATTCGGGTAAGTAAACGTTTGTTCTTTTAATATAGACCCGCTTTTTCAACTAAATATTGTAGCATGTTTTTGCATCTGAAAACATGCATGTTTTATGGCATTTCCTTTGTTCATTACTTATATGATGCTGTTTACCCAGGATGTGCCCAGAAATAGCCCCTTGTGGTCTGTGTGCTACCTCAGTAAAGAAATATAAATAAAAAAATAAACCAAATAACCAAGCCCAACAGCGAAAAATAACACTGAATAAAGAAAAAACACTGCTCCAAAGCCACAAAATAGTATTTTAATAAACCAAAGTATAAGCGCTTTCATTTCCAGTGTTACAGAAACATCATCAGACAAACATATACACTACCTCACATCCTTTAAATACTAAACCTCCCTTCCTTAGGAGTGTAGTGCCAAAGTGAAAAACAGTTTATACAACATTTTATACAACTTCTCACTTCCTTAGGAAGGTGGTGCCAAAGTACAAAACATCTTATGCAACATAGCCTTTGTACTAAATAAAATCCTAATACATGTTATGATCCTAAAATGCTAAAAACCAAGAATGTATGTAAATACATAAATATTGGTACCAGTAATGAAATAACATTAGTTAAAATATATAGTATACACTACATAAGTACATATTATTTAATAATAAAGAAGATCAAACAGTACCTGCTTTAACTTTAAAATGGGTTTGGCTGATACATACTCATTAAGCCCTGGGGGAGTAGTGGCATTTAAAAAGACTTGCCAATACAATGCCCTTTTCTCCACCAAGGTCTCCCAGTCATCCCCTCTTTCTACTGCACCCACCCTTTCCAAAATAAGAAATTCAAATTCCTTATAACCAGGACACATGGTGGAATGTTTGTAAAGTGCATTACTTGTGTTTTTGCTCTTAATAGCATAAAGATGCTGGTAAATTCTCATACATAAGGGACCATTAGTTTTACCAATATAAAAAGCAAAACAGGTAGCACAAAAACTAATATAAACTACTCCCTTAGTATTACAATCATATTTACCCTTGACAGTAAACAAGTGAAGGCAACCATGAACAAAGAAACTACTAACTTCCAGGTTGTACCTGCATTGTTGGCAGGCCCCACATTTTTTCATTCCACAACTACTGGTATGACCATTCATTGGTTGCTTATTGGTTTCAAAAATACAATTAAAATTTTTGTTGTTTTTGTAAACCAATCTGGGTTCCGGGCCCAACCTACCTCGTAAGTCCCAGTGATCCAAAAACAGTTGCCCAGTGCTTCTTAATCATATCCTGTAATAAATAAATACCTGGATTGAATTGCAAAACAAATATCTGTGAAGAGTTATAACAGTCAAGTTGAATTTTATTTCCTTGACTGCCAGAGTTAGAAGAATTAACATCCAGATCATTTTTACATAAAAGAGGCCTATATCTAACAACCCTGTTTTCCATAGCACAATCAATGGTGTTATCCAAAAATTCTTTTGAGTAACCCCTTTCCAGGAACATACTAGCCAATTTTTCTAAAAGTTTATTTCTGTTAAAACTGTTACCTCCAGTAAAATGTGACAGATGTGTCACAGGATAATATTGGCTGCCTAATACTTCACACTTTTAAGAACTGTAACTGTTTAAGGAGCTTAATCAACAAGAACAACATTACATAAAACATTTATGTAAGTCAGTTTGCAGAAATAATACACCATTAGCTGTTTTTTGCAAAAAAATATAATATTTGCTCTCATAAATCTTACAAAAAGTTCTGTCTTTTGAAGGAATCAGAATGGGTCTGTCTACCTGAGCTGTTCCAAACAACAAAAAATAATAAAATAAACTAATAGCATCCTCATGATTAGCCATAATTTTAAATTCTTAATTGACAACTCTTTTAAACAGTATAGACATATTTGTATTTCTAGCCTATTTAATCCTTTGTTGGAGTGTGTTTGTGTGTGTGTGTGTGTGTGTGTGTGTGTGTGTGTGTGTGTGTATATATATATATATATATATATATATGTGTGTGTGTGTGTGTGTGTGTGTGTGTGTGTGTGTGTGTCTATTTGTGTACAGATTGCTATTGACAGATATAACTGAAGGGCTGTAGATATGGGCTAACAACATAGGGGACAAGGGGGCTTGTTCTATCAAAAATGTATCTTTAGCTTGAGTTGGACCTATCAGTGTTTTTTTTAACTCATTTGTCATAACGTATTAATGAAGAACACACACATACAAATATATATCTGTATGCGTATATAAATATATAAATACACATATATATATATATATATATATATATATATATATATATATATATAGATAGATATCTACATATATATATATGGAAACAAACACTGAATCAACTTGTAAAAAAGCGAACAAGAAGAGGAACAGGTCACAAATCACGCCAGCCGAAGTAAAACAAATAAATCCTTTTACTTGTTGTAAGCGCTTTCATGCATACAAATACATGCACTTCTTCAGACAAATACAAAGACATATTAAAACACTTATATATGCTTTGGATACCCAGCTGACCCATTTTGTGAGCAATAATCAAATTAGTTAATTATTCAATTAAGTCAGGGTAAACCAAACAACTTAAAAAACAGTGCGTTTTGACTGCCCAGAACTACACAAATCTTGAATACATATATATTCTTGACCAACTACCAATAATTCTACATCATAAAATACAAAAGTGAACATGAAAGTAAATAAATTTATCAACTAAATTATTTAAAAAAATATATATATATATATAAATATGTACAAAAATCTATTTGTAAATTTTATAACTGCAAAAATACTTTACAAAGCCATTCAAAATACAACATAAAAAGGATTACTTATATATTAATGCTGCTTTCAAAAATGGAATTGTCTTAACTGTATATGTTAACTGTCTTAACTGTATAGAGATATTAAAAATGAACACATTCGATATTTAGCATCATGTATTAGTATAACATATACAGTTAAGACAATTCCATTTTTGAAAGCAGCATTAATATATAAGTAATCCTTTTTATGTTGTATTTTGAATGGCTTTGTAAAGTATTTTTGCAGTTATAAAATTTACAAATAGATTTTTGTACACATTTATATATATATATATATATTTTTTTAAATAATTTAGTTGATAAATTTATTTACTTTCATGTTCACTTTTGTATTTTATGATGTAGAATTATTGGTAGTTGGTCAAGAATATATATGTATTC
The DNA here is from genome assembly GCF_019279795.1 of Protopterus annectens. Classification (NCBI taxonomy): domain Eukaryota; kingdom Metazoa; phylum Chordata; order Ceratodontiformes; family Protopteridae; genus Protopterus; species Protopterus annectens. The sequence goes on along the minus strand of NC_056733.1, from coordinate 1,504,495,145 downwards.
AAGATTTGTGTAGTTCTGGGCAGTCAAAACGCACTGTTTTTTAAGTTGTTTGGTTTACCCTGACTTAATTGAATAATTAACTAATTTGATTATTGCTCACAAAATGGGTCAGCTGGGTATCCAAAGCATATATAAGTGTTTTAATATGTCTTTGTATTTGTCTGAAGAAGTGCATGTATTTGTATGCATGAAAGCGCTTACAACAAGTAAAAGGATTTATTTGTTTTACTTCGGCTGGCGTGATTTGTGACCTGTTCCTCTTCTTGTTCGCTTTTTTACAAGTTGATTCAGTGTTTGTTTCCAAGTTTTATGGCGGAGGGGAGCGGTGTTTCACAATCGCAGTCGCAAGATTTATTTGGTTCTAATTCTATGGCAAACAGAACCAATGAAGACACTGATGCCATCGGGTATCTTACGGCTTTGGTACAGCAATTAACGCAGCGTGTAGAAGATTTAGCATCCAAAGTAGAGACCCGATGTAACAACACCACACCAGCAGTTCGTCCTAAGACAGGGGTAACTTTTGCAACAATGTCTACTTTACCTACCCCCGTTCTACAAACGGACAATGCTATTCCAACTACCCTTTTGAGCAACAACAACATGGAAGGCACTATACCAAGTAGTATTCCACCAGGACAACCAATGCGTTATAATACGCAAGCCGGTGGAATAAATAATTCTTCCATCAATGAACCAGGTAATTCTATTAGTACAAACCGAGTCCCTGGTCTGGAAGAATTTTGCAAAACACCGGATATTGATTTTAATTTAGCAGGCAATGTACATGTTACTAATACAACTTTTTCTGACAGCGATGTTGGTAATATCGCTGTTAATCTTAAGAATTTTGATACTGTTCTGCTTAAATTTAAAAAGTTGCAAGTTGAAATCATTTATCTTCGTGAGTGTTTAAATTTGAAAATTGTGCCAAAAGGTTTAAGACAATGGAAATATCCTTCCGGCACAATTAAACAATCAGAATTCCATCTTCAATTAATCGATCATTTTAATCAACAAGGCTTCAAATTTCTTGATTTGCTGATCGCAGAATATACCAAACAAATAGATACTTTGAGGGAAAAACTATCAACCCTGGACAGAATTATTAAATCCCATCCTGACTTTAACAAGTATGAATATGACTATGCTAGGTCCTTCATAAGCATAGCAGCACTCATTAACAAAATAACTGAAACTAAAAGGAGGAAAATTAGTAGAGACAAGCTTGCTTATGAAAAAGGACTCGCCTATCCAGATCCCCCCACGCTTAGTAACCAGCGTGGTATATCCGTACCGGCGTTACAATCCAACGTAACAACAAGTATGGCAGCAGAAGATGAACTTGATGCATTTTTGGAAGCCGATACCAGTATTCTCTCCCAGGACGACGAACTTCCTCAACACCCTAGGCGTAGTGAACGCATTAATAGCAATAACAACAAAAAGCAACAGGATCAACAACAACAACAACAAAAAAAACAATACAATAATAAATACGACAAACAACAGGGTTTTCAGCAAGTCCGTTCGAATACACAGAAGAAAACGAACTGGAACCGCAAAGGCAACAACAAATTTGGATACAACAAGCGGAAAAGATAACACACGATATCCAGTTCCCGAAAATTCTTACAAGTAAGACTAGTGACTTTAAAATCTATAACTATACGGACTGGGAAACTTGTTCTGAATTTGTTGAACTGCTAGCTAAGGGGTTTACATATGTATTACCTTCCAAATTTAATTTAATTTAAGCAATGTTCTATGCGATTTAAAGTTATTCTTACGCAAATTAAATTTGAAAATATTATTTGGTGAACAGGATGTTTCTCAAAGATCCAATGAATATGTGGCAAGTGTGTTCAATCCTCCTTTAGATCAGAATCTCTTAACATTCGAAAAAATAACTGAAATGCAACTGAGAAGTTTGTATAACGAATGTAGGTTATGTAAGTCATTACATGCAAATGAGATGGAATTAATTACACACGCCAAAGTCCACAAAATACGAGTGATGAAACCAGATAAAGGGGGAGGAGCAGTTCTTATGCATGAGGCAGATTATGTAGAGAAGATGTATGACTTATTATCTGCGGATGAATACACACAGGTTTCACTTAACGAACTGAATCAAGCATATCAGAAATTGAAGAACCATCTAAGTGATTTGTTTATCGAAGGGCATATAACTATTGAAATGTATCATTACTTTTCAATGCAGGCACCCCTTACTCCCATTTTGTTCGGGGTCCCGAAATTACATAAAAACATTTCTATACCGCCCTTTAGACCCATAATTGATGGTCGCAATTCAATAACTTACTCTTGCGCTAAATGGGTAGACAACAAACTAAAAGGTTATTTAAAGACTGAGGTACAGATATGCAGAGATTCTTGGCATGTTTTAGAGAATTTGAACAACATCCCCTTCAACGCAGATTACATTTTTTTAACAGCTGACATCAAAAATCTATATACAGCAATTCCACAAAGTACAGGACTGGATTGGGTTAGAGACTTTTTATTATTAAAAAACTGCCCTGGTGATGATGTTGATTTAATCATTAATATTCTGGAACTAGTGTTAGAAAATAATTATTTTATGTTCCAAAAAGATATATTTTTACAACGTTCAGGCGTAGCAATGGGCTCCCCATGTGGAGGTAGTTTCGCCAACGCTGTAATGGCCTTTTGGGAGCATACATATCTTTTCCCACACAAATTATTTTGCGAAATCAATGGTTGGTATACACGTTACCAAGACGACATTTTTATGGTTATTACCGGGACACCTGAACAGGCTTCACAACTAATAGATGAAATGAACTCTTTTACTTCTTTTTTGGAGTTCACTTTTGAATCAAGCATTACTACAATTAACTTTTTGGATATCAGCATTTCTAAAGATTTGACACATGATGTCTTTGTTACAAAAATCTTCAGAAAGCCCACATATAGTAATTCTTTTTTACATTTTACGAGCAGCCACCCCTTTCATCAAAAGAAAGGGGTTGTTAAAGGACAATTCGTCCGGGCTTCCCGTATGTGTTCAACAGATATAAATTTTGAAGAAGAATGTGAAAGACTATATGAAATGTTCCATAATAGGGGATATCCAAATGATTTAATTAACGCAGTTTATTCTGAAGTAAGCCATAAAAGGGAGAATGGTATTATTGGTCCCATTTACAAAGGCATTGCCCCTAATATAGAAATAAAAAATACAAATATTCTGCACAACGACAGTCAGAGTAATGGAGCCATAATTAACAACTACAATACTAGTTTTCTCACACAATTTAATTCCAATATTGGGCAGATAAAAAAAGTTCTGACAAACAACTGGGAGTGCCTATTGCAAAATGAGAAACTTTATTCCCTATTTGGCCCGAAACCAACTATAGTATACAAAAGGGGTTTAACTATTAAACAACTTTTTGAGTCCCCTTTAACAACTTACAAGCCAAACAAAGGAATGATGAAGTGTGGTTGTTGCAAATACTGTAAACATATACAGACCGGGTCTACTTTCACAGTTCGTGGTATAAAATACCACATCAATGACAAGTTTAACTGTGAAAGTCAGGGGGTGGTTTACCTCGCCAAATGTAAAGACTGCGCTGCATATTATTTTGGGAAGACAGAACGTGCATTGAAAACACGTATATATGAGCATTTGTACGCTATATCTAAGCAAAATCTGTCAAATGCGTTAGCCAAGCACATTAGTGAAAATCTGACACATAGTTTTGTATTTAATGTTGTTGAAAAGGTTCAAAGAAATCCCAGAGGAGGAGCATGGTGTTTAAAACTACAGGAGCACGAACTCCTCTGGCAATTAAAAACAAATGCATACACTTTTCCAGGAATCAATGATATGTGCTCCATAAAATGTCTTCTCAACATTAAGGCCTTGAATAGATAAATTATACCATATTCTAATACAATCAATGAATATATAATATTTATATTTTTTCTTTTTGGGTTCCATCGAAATGTATAACACAGGATATATGGAATTCTGAATTTATTAGAGATATTAAAAATGAACACATTCGATATTTAGCATCATGTATTAGTATAACATATACAGTTAAGACAATTCCATTTTTGAAAGCAGCATTAATATATAAGTAATCCTTTTTATGTTGTATTTTGAATGGCTTTGTAAAGTATTTTTGCAGTCATAAAATTTACAAATAGATTTTTGTACATATTTATACATATATTTTTCTATATAATTTAGTTGATAAATTTATTTACTCTCATGTTCACTTTTGCATTTTATGATGTAGAATTATTGGTAGTTGGTTAAGAATATATATGTACTCTAGATTTTTGTAGTTTTGGGCAGTAAAAATGCACTGTTTTTTAAGTTGTTTGGTTTACCCTGACTTAATTGAATAATTAATTAATTTGGTTATTGCTCACAAAATGGGTCAGCTGGGTATCCAAAGCATATATAAGTGTTTTAATATGTCTTTGTATTTGTCTGAAGAAGTGCATGTATTTGTATGCATGAAAGCGCTTACAACAAGTAAAAGGATTTATTTGTTTTACTTCGGCTGGCGTGATTTGTGACCTGTTCCTCTTCTTGTTCGCTTTTTTACATATATATATATAAATATATATATATATATACATATATATATATATATATATATATATATACACACAGTGGATGTAAAAAGTGTACATACTCCTGTTAAAATGCCAGGTTTGTGTGATATAAAAAAATAATACCACAATAAATCATTTCAAAACTTTTTCCACCTTTAATGGGACCTATAACCTGTACACTTCAATTGAAAAACAAACAAATCTGTTAGGGGAAAAATATACAATAAGCTGGTTGCATAAGTCCACACACCCTTAAACTAATACTTTGTTGAAGCACTTTAGATAGGCCACTTGTTTAGCAGTGTATAGTTGTTTTTGCCTTCTCTTTTAATGTGCTTTGCCTCACATGTTGTGTGTAAAATCTCTTGTCAGTTGTATATTCCTGTTTTTCATTTCTTTGACAACACATCTTTAACCACTACCCTGCAGTTTGGCTTAAGTGCAAGCCATTATTCATCTTTGAGTAGTACTTGTCTTATTCTTATATTCAATTGAACAATCATGAGAACTGTCGTATGGAACTGCAACATTATCTTGTTTAACAAGCAGCTTTCAACAAACCAGTTGTATGTTTAATAACTTTTTGGCATGAACATAAATCCAAATTACAAAACATGGCCTCTTTTATCATATTAAAATAGTATTCATTTGTGAAATATGCATTGAAAAAATCTGGACTTTTGTATTATTTGAATGGAAAGAAAAATTATCATTAGTCTCAAAACCATATTGCAAGACCAAAGTGAAATTATTTATATGGATTCACAGTAGTAGCCTACTAACAAAAGTAAAACTTAGTTCCCACGGTAAAAGAATCATGTGCTAGATAAATCTTTCTTGAAAAGAGGTAAGCAGCTATTCATTAATGACATTATTGTAGATCTAAGATACAAGTCATGTCAGAGTTTATATTAGGGCTTTATCTTTATATGCAATTGTAACTGGAATTGCTAAGGACATTATTATGATTTCATAGTAGTTTTCATTATACAAATGAATATGTGATCAAAGTAGAAAGTGGATTGAAGTACTACATCAGAATTACCATTATATAGCAATGATCATTATGTAACACGCACATGTTGAAAATGGTGTGAGGGTGAATATAAAGGTAAGCATAACCATAATTTAAACTGTGGAGATACAATAACGAAAGTGAAGACCTCAAGACATGTTTAATGCTGGCTGGGTCAATTGATCGTATTGATCAGTACTGCCGCTGTTAAAGAGCAGAAAACATTAATCTTCCCTTTCGTTTCCAATAGTGATTTTGGAAGAAAGAAGACATTCAAATAATCTGTTAGTATGTTAAAAGGTAATCTTTTCTAAACCACTTTAAAAAGTACTTCAGAAAAAGTTCGGAGACAAAACAATCTTTCATCTTAATATATAGCTTCCTTCCTTTGTAGTAACATTGTTTCAGGGTGGCTTTGTATAGATATAATGCAGTTAAAACACTCATACTACATGGCTCTTAAAGTACCATATCTTTGAAGTATAATTCTTTGTATACCTTACTGATACTACAAAACGAAGATCATTACCCCTCATTGTTAAAAAAATATTTTTTCTTCTCCATATTTGTGATGACTGTCACTTGTTAAGCAATTACTTCTACAGGTTCTATATTAGTTACTTTGAAAGGTTAATGGAATGTTTCCCTATAGAGAAATCTATGTGATGCAACTTTGTTAATAAATGAAAGCATTATCCTTTTGCTTAAATGATGAAGACAATATAGTTAAAAAGCAAATAAACTACTGCAGTATTAGACTTTGCTTTATTGCAGTATCTAAACTCGTATATGTTAAAAAAAGCTATCCATTAACATAAAAAAACACTGGAGACAATTTAAGTGGCTGATAGCACAGGTCAATATTTGTTATGTGCATTTTTGGGTCTACCTGAAAATTCCGAAAGTGCACAACAGCGACGACGAGAACACCGACACCGGAAGATCGACAGTGAAGAAGACCGACAGTTGAGAATCCCGATGCTGAGAACACCAACATGTTAAGGTAAGTGTGCGATAGGGACGGACGTTAGGGTCAGGGTGTGGGTAAGGTAAGTGTATGATAGTGACAGATGTTAGGGTAGGGTGCAGGTCAGGTAAGTGTGCGATAATGACGGACTATAGGTTTAGGGGCAGGTTAAGTGAGTTAGTGTTAGGGTGCAGGTAAGGTAAGTGTGCAATAGTGATGGACTTGATGGTTAGGGGCAGATTAAGTGAGTTAGGGTTAGGTGCGGTAAGGTAAGTGTGCGATAGCCACAGAGCTAAGCGTTAGCGGCCGATTAAGTGAGTTAGGGCTAGGGTGCGCGTAAAGTAAGTGTGTGATAGGGACGGATCTTAGGGTTAGGGTTTGGGTTAAGGTTAGTAAATAGATAGCTGTGTATGTAAGGTTTAGTGGAGGTTTGTAAGATCGTTGGTGTGTTTGTGTCGTGTGTGTTTTTCGGGAAAGGTATTTGTTTTGTTGATTGTCAGGATTTTGGTTTGTCGGGCATGTGAAGTTTCGTGTTTTTGAACTTTCTTTTTTTTTGTCATTTATTTCATGTTGGTTATTTCATTGTCGGTGTTTTGGAGTGTCGGTGTTATTAGGTAGACCCGTATTTTTATAATAATCTAACATCACTAATTCTATTTGTTCAAGTGTCTGGATTTAGAAAAGTGATGACGAGACCAAAACATGTATGTCAGACATAATTTCATGTAGTGAAGCTGATTTTTGAATTTTGCAGCTGCACATATTCCAAAATATAAGCTTGAATTATTTCTATATTTGCATCAAAGAATTATTGGCATTTCTATTAAACATGTTTTACTGGTTTTATCTCATCTATCTATGTTTATCTAAGGTCAATTTTGTAAGGAAACATAGTGATTTCTTAGACATGGTTATGCTTTATCTCTCACAGTATGAATTGCTATACTAGGGTCGCTTGAATTGCATACCAACCTAAGGTAATAATTCTAAAAAAGGCGTGATTGTTCTGCAAGCTGCTGAGGATAAAAAAATAAACAGAAGGACAACCAAAAGAATGGGATCACAAACATTGTTTGCAAGAAGGAACACTGTGCTTTTGTTGAACTGTCAGTAATTTCTTTTACATTTTTTAATGTCCCTTTTATGAAAGAATGTTTTGACACATCTAAGAATTGCTTATGTGACTTGAACTTAATTGTGTGGCATGTGCAGATGTATGTCTCATTCTCCAGACTAACATGGGTTCTCTTCCTTATGGTGCACCAGTGTTAGAGTTACATGCAAAAACAATGCGGGTTGAATACCCGAAAGGAGATATTCCCCTACTCTGGGATTTTTGCTCTTGCACACCTGTCAGCCTCCTGTCTGCGTTGACCAAATGGCATCAACCTACTGTGTGTCAGGATACTGGACATTAACTCCAGTGCCCCAGACCCATATATATGCATGTATGTATGTATATATATATATATATATATATATATATATATATATATATATATATATATATATATATATATATATATATATATATATATATATATATATATATATATATATATATATATATATATGTATATATATATATATATATATATATATATATATATATATATATATATATATATACATATATATATATATGTATATATATATATATATATATATATATATATATATATATATATATATAAACAGATATATATCTATGTACATATATATATATATATATATATATATATATATATATATATATATATATATATATATATAGGTTCATAGGTTCATTGGTAGGTACTAGGCCAACTGCCCAAAGGCATTTATAAGCCTAGCCGGGATGTGTTGGCTTTCACCACCCCCTTAGATTAGTTCCCTGTGCCTCTGTCCAGCAGAGCCATTGAAGTGATTTTGGGGGTAAACTTTCTGTTTCCCATCCGCTCATCAAGGTTTCTCTTGAAGAGGAGCTCTGCTTAATGTAGATTGGAATCTTGTTCCAGAGCATGGGAAGTCTCTGGGACAGGAATCTATCCCTCCAGCATGTCCTATTTATTGTTGTGGTGAGGTTTAGATCCCTGGAGCATGTGGCTCAAGGGGATATGGTTTTCTTTAGGTGGAGCATGTCCATCAATTCTGGGTTGGACATGGCTTTGTATGTTAGACAGAGATCACCTCTGAGTAGGCGGTATGCAACCGAGTACAGCTGGAGTTTCTTCATTCGAGCTGCTTAGGGCATCTGCTTGAGGCCAGTGATCCTCTTGGTGAGGTACTTCTGTGGTCTTTCCAGTTGTTGCAGGTGTCTTGTAAGGTACATCCCAAATGGGACATTGTACTCTATGATGGGTCTGATGAGTGATGAGTAGAGGGGCCCAATGACCTCTTTCGATCTGGTCTTTATGTGTGAG